>NC_090026.1:49365716-49665716 GCF_037176765.1 Anolis sagrei | reverse complement strand
CCCTTTGGGGCTGCTTTCCCCACCGCCTCCCTGGGCCCAGCCTGCTATTCTCCTGCCTTCGGGACGCAGCCTTGCCTCGTCTGGAAGGCAAGAGAAGGTGGAGGAGATGGCGGGTGAAGCAGCTTTGGGGCCGCTTCCCCTGCCGCTTCCTCTGGGCCCAGCCTGCTGTTCTCCTGCCTTTGGGACATGGCCTCGCCTCGTCCAGAAGGTAGGAGAAGGCGGGGGAGATGGTGGGCGAAACGGCTTCCACCCTCAATTCAACTATCTGCTAGGACGTTACGCAGGGGACATCCAGGTGTTTAATGTTTTACCATCCTTGATTTACTTGGTTGCTGTGAGTTTTCCGGGCTGTATGGCCATGTTCCAGAAGCATTCTCTTCTGACATTTTGCCCACATCTATGGAAGGCATCCTCAGAGGTTATGAGGTCTCTGTGGATGCCTGCCATAGATGTGGGTGAAACATCAGGAGAGAATGCTTCTGGAACAGGCCATACAGCCCAGAAAACACACAGCAACCTAGTGATTCTGGCCATGAAAGTTTTTGCCAACATCTTAAACCAGGGATCCTCAAACTAAGGCCCAGGGGCTGGATATGGCCCTCCAAGGTTATTTTCCCGGCCCTTGTCTGAAATGATTTGAAAGCACACAACAACAACAATAACAATAACAACAACAATTCTATCTCATCAGCCAAAAGCAGGCCCACACTTTCCATTGAAATACTAATAAGTTTATATTTGTTAAAATTGTTCTTCATTTTAATTATTGTGTTGTTTTAAAGTGTTTTTTTCACTACAAATAATATATGTGCAGTGTGCATAGGAATTCACTCATGTTTCTTTCAAATTATAATCCGGCCCTCCAACAGTTTGAGGTACTGTGACCTGGCCCTCTGTTTAAAAAGTTTGAGGACCCCTGGTTTAACCCATTGCATCACTGGAGGCAAAACAGTGGTGGTACCATGGAATTAATATGGTGGTCATGGGAAAAGATGGTTTCTGTGGGTATGCAGAAAGTTGAGTCAACCTTCACACAGGGCAAATAAACCATCTTCCCTATATCCATTATTTAGGTGCCTAAGCGCCTTTGGAAACTGTGCAACATCTTTTTATAAAAGGAATATATCCCTGCCTGAAAGCCTACAATCTAAATTTTGTAGAGCATAGCATCTCATTTTTATGCGCTACATATTGGCAAGCGATGCCTCCCTGCTGTCTAGAATACTGACTGTCTGCGCTGCCGGTGATGTATGGAATCCGGCATCAGATAGCAAACAGTGCCAATTGTGCCCTGTTGCGCTTTTAAAAATGAGATAGTAGCCATCAGCATTGCAGAAGAAAAGCAGGTTTTTAAAAAGATGAATATGGAAGGCAATAAGGACAATCAGGTTGGAAGTCTGTGACAATTGGGCCAAACTTGTTGCCAACTGTTTTAACCCCATTTGTAAAACCTTGTCTATTTTTGTTCCTCTTGCAGTGGCAGGGAGAGACGCAGGAGTTCTGCCCGGGTGCCAAGGTGGTCCTAGTCGGTTGCAAACTGGACATGCGCACCGATCTAAACACTTTACGAGAACTCTCCAAACAGCGCCTTATACCCGTCACACATGAACAGGTGGTTTGTTATATTGTATTAATGGGATTTTAGCCTGCATCAATAGGAGCATAGTGTCTAGATCTAAGGAAGTAATGCTACCCCTCTATTCTGCTTTGGTTAGACCACATCTGGAATATTGTGTCCAATTCTGGGCACCACAATTCAAGAGAGATATTGACAAGCTGGAATGTGTCCAGAGGAGGGCGACTAAAATGATCAAGGGTCTGGAGAACAAGCCCTATGAGGAGCGGCTTAGGGAACTGGGCATGTTTAGCCTGAAGAAGAGAAGGCTGAGAGGAGATATGATAGCCATGTATAAATATGTGAGAGGAAGCCACAGGGAGGAGGGAGCAAGCTTGTTTTCTGCTTCCTTGGACACTAGGACGCGGAACAATGGCTTCAAACTACAAGAGAGGAGATTCCATCTGAACATTAAGAAGAACTTCCTGACTGTGAGAGCCGTTCAGCAGTGGAACTCTCTGCCCCGGAGTGTGGTGGAGGCTCCTTCTTTGGAAGCTTTTAAGCAGAGGCTGGATGGCCATTTGTCAGGGGTGATTTGAATGCAATATTCCTGCTTCTTGGCAGAATGGGGTTGGACTGGATGGCCCATGAGGTCTCTTCCAACTCTTTGATTCTATGATTCTATGAATGACCAGAATTTTCTTGGGCAACTGTGCATATATGTAACTTACACATTTGCAGTCTCTAGTTTGAAAGCTATGTGGAGAACATAAACCCTACTTACTGGTAAGCAGCTTCTGCGATCGATAGGGATCCATTCCCCTGTGGGTCTGAAAGCAAGCAATCTAGTGCAATCTTGCAACAGGGGTCCTTTTTTCTGCCTGTTGTACTGCAGATTGTTCACAGGAGGGGATGGGAATGTCAGGCAGCTGCTTAACAATTGATAGGAAATGGATCTCTGTCAATCCCAGCTAACTGCTTACTGGTATGTGGCATTGCCAGGGAGTGGGGGGTGTTTACTATATGGCAATGTCACTATGGTGATTTGTGGTATGCAGTAGTCATATAGGACATAGCAGTATTCCATTGATATGGTATAATCATGTTCCTTTTTTGTGTTTTAATGTTTGATTTTATATTGCTGTAGGTTCTTGTGGGTTTTTTCGGGCTATATGGCCATGTTCTAGAGGCATTCTCTCCTGACGTTTCGCCTGCATCTATGGCAAGCATCCTCAGAGGTAGTGAGGTCTGTTGGAATTAGGAATATGGGTTTATATATCTGTGGAATGACTGGGGTGGGGCAAAGAGCTCTTCTCTGCTAGAGCTAGGTGTGAATGTTTCAACTGACCACCTTCATTAGCATTTGAAGGCCTGGCTGAGCCTGGGGGAATCTTTTGTTGAGAGGTGTTAAGATGTGCCTGGTTGTTTCCTCTCTGCTGTTGTGCTGTTGTAATTTTAGAGTTTTTTAATACTGGTAGCCAGATTTTGTTCATTTTCATGGTCTCCTCCTTTCTGTTGAAAATGTCCACATTCTTGTGGATTTCAGTGGCTTCTCTGTGTAGTCTGACATGGTGGTTGTTGGTGTGGTCCAGCATTTCTGTGTTCTCAAATAATATGCTGTGTCCAGACCGGTTCATCAGGTGCTCTGCTATGGCTGACTTCTCTGGTTGAAGTAGTCTGCAGTGCCTTTCTTTTTGAGGATGCTTTCCATAGATGCAGGCGAAATGGCAGGAGAAAATGCCTCTAGAACATGGCCATATAGCCCGAAAAACCCCACAAGAACCTAGTGATTCCAGCCATGAAAGCCTTCGACAATACATTTATATTGCTGTGTCGCTTATTATATTGGCTTTGCTTTTTATGTATTTTATTTTCTGGTTTTGTTATGCTTTTGTGTTATATTGTGTTTACTGTACTGATGGGCATGGCCTCATGTAAGCCGCACTGAGTCCCCCTGGGGGAGATGGAGCGGGGTATAAATAAAGTTTTATTATTTATTATTATTATTCCTTTCCACCTTCGCAACCGTGAAGCCAACAGGAAATTGAAAGTCACTTGGGAAGGTCAAGAGCTTGAACATTGTATCCACCCTAAATATCTCGGTGTCACCTTAGATCAGGAGTCCTCAAACTAAGGCCCAGGGGCCGGATACGGCCCTCCAAGGTCATTTACCCGGTCCTTGCTCAGGGTCAACCAAAGTCTGAAACCACTTGAAAGCACACAACAACAACAATCCTATTTCATCAGCCAAAAGCAGGCCCACACTTCTCATTGAAATACTAATAAGTTTATATTTGTTAAAATTATTATTCATTTTAATTTTGTATTGTCTTGTTAAGGTTTGTTTTTTTTTTGCAATACAAATATGATCTGTGCAGTGTGCATAGGAATTAATTCATTTTTTTTTTCAAATTATAATCCGGCCCTCTAACAGTTTGAGGGACAGTGACCTGGCCCTCTGTTTAAAAGGTTTGAGGACCCCTGCCTTAGATTGAACATTAGCATATAGAAAACACTGCTTGAACACCAACCACAAAATAGATGCACACAATAGCATTCTGCGGAAACTTACTGGCAGCACATGGGGTGCAAACCCAAAATTAGTAAGAATATCAGCCCTAGCCTTGTCTTACTCAACTGCTGAGTATGCCTGCCCTGTTTGGCATAGGTCTGCCCATGCAAAGCAGGTGAACATAGCATTGAACGAAACATGCAGAATAATCACAGGATGTCTTAAACCTACACCTGTTGATAAACTCTACAAGCTAGCTGGCATTGCCCCCCTGATGTGTGATGGGAAGTTGCTGCTAAACATGAGAGAAATAAGGTTGAACATTGTGAAAGCCACCCACTACATGGTTACTAGATTTCTAGATTTAAGTCATTGACGTGCTGGCTGATACCCAAACATGACCAAGCTTTCCATGGCTTTCCATGACCAAGCAGGGATTTGAACCCTCATCTCTCAGTACCCCAGTCCAGCACTCAAACCATTATACCAGGGGTCCACAAACTAAGGCCCAGAGGCCAGATACGGCCCTCCAAGGTCATTTACCTGGCCTTTGCTCAAGGTCAACCTAAGTCTGAAACAACTTGAAATCACATAACAACAACAATCCTATCTCATCAGCCAAAAGCAGGCCCACAAATCAAATTAGAATTTGGCCCTCCAACAGTTTGCTGGACTGTGACCTGGCCCTCTGTTTAAAAGGTTCGAGGACCCCTGCATTATACCATGCTGGCTCTACCGCAAAGATATGTAGCTCTGCATTTGAGCACAGATTCTTTGTGTATTTGAGCACAGGCTCTTGGCTTCTTTCGTGAAATAGGAGGAGGATAAGCTCATCTGATTCTTCATCTCAAGCAGCGAAATGTTTTGAACCAACCCTGCCACTATCCTCTGCTGGTGCCAGCTGTGAGTGTTGGACCCTGAGGATTGCCAATATAGCAAAGCGGTTCTTTTTTTGTTATGCATCGTAGCAAATGCAAATGCATTCTTCTCACTTCATCCTGTTTCTCACACCCCATCCCCCTCTTGCTTAATTTTTTAAAAAAAAGAAATTGTATTTCCACCTTTAAGGGAAAAAAGCTAAAATTAATTGCTAGCTGTGATGTTGAAGAAACATATGGAGTTAGGGTGTCTGGGGGAGATGATGGGTGGAGAACGTCTCGCAGGGAGAGAAAAGATGACGTTCTGTTTAGGAAGATTGGCACAAGTATTTTAGAGGAGGCCTTCTTAAACCTTTTCCTCTTGTGAGCATTTTCCTTCTGAGAAATACTTATATGACCCCAGATATATAGGAGTGTGACTGTGAGAGCCGTTCAGCAGTGGAACTCTCTGCCCGGAGTGTGGTGGAGGCTCCTTCTTTGGAGGCTTTTAAACAGGCTGGATGGCCATCTGTCAGGGGTGATTTGTATACAATATTCCTGCTTCTTCGCAGGGGGTTGGACTGGATGGCCCATGAGGCCTCTTCCAACTCTTTGATTCTATGATATTATAATTCGATGAAATAGGTATTAAAACCAGACATTTACTGATAATAAATTATATATTTGCAAGGCTTGCAAAAAAAGCTGATTTTTCTTTTTTGTGGAGTATAGCTGATGCATTTTAATCCAGCGTTCACAGAAAACACTGCGTATTGTTTCTACTTTATTTTACCTGTTAGTGCAATCAAACCCTACCTCGTCCCTCGGACCTTCCTTTCCAGATACATTACATTATATTGCTCTCTGTTTTTAAACTTTTAATCCGGGGTTCTCAAACTATGGCCCGGGGGCCGGATATGGCCCTCCAAGGTCATTTACCTGGCCCTTGCTCAGGGTCACCCTAAGTCTGAAACCACTTGAAAGCACACAACAACAACAACAACAATCCTATCTCATCAGCCAAAAGTAGGCCCACACTTCTCACTTCTCAATACTATTAAGTTCATATTTGTTAAAAAATTTCTTCATTATCATTATTGTATTGGTTTTAAATGTTTTTGAACTACAAAAAAGATATGTGCAGTGTGCACAGGAATTCATTCAATTTTTTTTCAAATTATAATCTGGCCCTCCAACAGTTTGAGGGACTGTGACCTGGCCCTCTGTTTACAAAGTTTGAGGACCCTTGTTTTAATCTTTGCAGTCAGCCCTGCCCACTATGATTTATTCCCTGTGTTCAAATACTGTGATTTTATATGGTCTGATGTGTTTATTTATAATTTTTTTGTATTTTATTTTATTTTTATATTCTATTGTTGTATTCTTATGTGTATATTTGCATTGTTGTACTGCTGGGCATGTCCTCATGTAAGCCGCCCCAAGTCCCCTTGGGGAGATGGTGGCAGGGTATAAATAAAGTTGTTATTATTATTATTATTATTATTATTATTATTATTATTATTAACACAACAAAATGAGTCCACAGCAGACACTCTGCTGGCTATTGTATTGGATCACACGTCGGACAGTTCCCAAGTGTCTAGGACTGTGTGATGTATCGGTGAATAATGCATGCAGATCCCAGTAAGGTGGCCTTTGGCAGCTGGCAAATGGTAATTTTGTCAGCACCAGTTGTTTTTAAGTGCAGGCCAAGGTCTTTAGGCACTGCACCCAGTAATAATAATAATAACAATAGTAATAATAATAATAATTTATTTATTTACGATATTTATATGCCTCCCTTCTCGCATTGAAGGGGACTCAGAGCGGCTTACAAGTAAAAAGTAAATACAATATATTATTATTATCATAGCACAATATTAATATTATATAATACATTGTACTATAACATTATACTGTAATAGGGTAAAGGTTGTCCCCTGACATTAAGTCCAGTCATGTCTGACTCTGGGGTGTGGTGCTCATCTCCATTTCTAAGCCGAAGAGCTGGCGTTGTCCATAGACACCTCCAAGGTCATGTGGCCGGCATGACTGCATGGAGCGCCGTTAACTTCCCACCGGAGTGGTACCTGTTGATCTACTCACATTTGCATGTTTTCGAACTGCTAGGTTGGCAGAAGCTAGGGCTGACAGCGGAATCGAGCCTGCGACCTTTCTGTCAACAAGCTCAGCAGCTCAGCGCTTTAACCCACTGCGCCACTGGGGACTCCTATACTGTAATATTATTAGTAATATTACATTTAATATAAAATATATAATTATTATATCATTTTATTAGCAGTAATAGTATATTGTATTACATTATATTATAAATATTATATGTATATACAATATATTATATTATATTACCATTATTACCAGACTTGTGTAAATGGGTGATGTTCAGAAACCTTTTACAACTGTCAAGTTTTTGTGGCCCCAACATTGATCTTAGAGGACCCCATTTAAGGTTGGGATTGAGAGTTTAAGAAGTAGTATCAAGGAGCGGATCCTTTGGAAAAACTGAAGAGAGAGGTGTGAGATGAGCAAAATGGGTAAAGAAAAGAAAGCCTGTGATGACTATGGCCCTAATGCATTGATGCCTTTTCCTCTCCTCAGGGCAGTATGCTGGCCCGGCAACTGGGCGCGGTGGCCTATGTGGAGTGCTCTTCCAAGTCGTCTGAGAACAGCGTCCGGGACGTTTTCCATGTGACCACCCTGGCCTCCGTCAACCGTGTTCACAAACACCTCAAGCGCAGTAACTCAAAGCGAGGGCTGAAGCGGGTGGCACAGCTGCCCGGGCGGACGGACTTGTTGACTGACTCTGAGATCCGTAAAGACCGGGCCAAGAGCTGCTCGGTGATGTGAGAGAGGAGGTTGAAGTATAATGTTGCCTGTCTTGTTCATATCTCTTTGTACAGTAACTGGTCCCAGAGAGGTCTCTGCCCTGCAGACCACATTCCCGAGGATGCAGGTCTGAGAAAACTAAGCCGTCCCTTGAAACAATCAGGTTGGATAGGGAGGGATCTGCCTGACGTTGCTGTGCAAAGAGGGAGGGCTTCTGAATGGGCCAGTGTTGCACAGGACATAGAAATGCTCAGGTAGCAGATGTATATTCTCCAAAGAAAGGAGCACATCCGTGTATGTGGCACAGCAGGGGGGAAATTCTTCAAATCCTCCAAAGAGTTCATTATTTTGGAGCTAATTTTGCAAGCATAGGTGTCCAGGCAACTGGGTGTCTGGTATTTTTGCAGCCATGGTGTGTGGCAGTTGGGCTGCGCACATAGCATGTGTGTGCCTCTGTGTGTGTGTGTGTTTGTGAAATGTATGCACAGGCAAGGCTTGGGACTAGTTAGTAGAATACAGGAGCTACAGAATGTTTAATTATTTGAGTAGACAACATGGGGGTGATGATTCAGCAGGGCAGGATGGTGGCATTTGGCTGTTTTGTGTTGTGTCAAACAAAAACAATGCACTTAAGGCCTTCAGGTGACAGAAGAGGACCATTTTGAGAGTTTGAAAAGTTTTTTTGTCATTGTACTTCCTAGAAATCACCCCAACCAGCATTGCTATTAGTCATGCTGGTTGTAGGATCGTTGGAGTTGCAATCCAAAAATAACATATGTGAGCTCGGGTCATTTTACTGTCCTAGAGACACTAACATTGTGTACTGTCAGGTGAGCAGCTACTCTTTTTTCCCTACAAACAGGTTGTGTTTCTATTTCCTCCCCCCCCCCCCCCCAAAACCGATGACAGCTGGAAAGCTGAGAAGCCATGTCTGCAAGAGCCATTCCTTCTTCCTCCATTCCATGGCAGTCCCACACTCTGATGCCTTAAGTTTGGTGGCACGGCACCTATGTGTGCCTTGCTGGCTTCCTATGAAGCAAAAGGAAGCCATATACTTTGCTGCACACACTCCGATATCACTGCAGGAAGACTGTATCCCTCATTCCTATTTCCTTGTTCCTCTCAAACATGGTGCTGGCGATGCGGAGATGCAAAGCTGTTGTGAAGGATTGCTCCACAGTCACTGACCCAGGTAGTAAATTGACCGTGAAATCACCAAACCAGGAAAGTTTTGATGACGTAATGCTGTTTCATCTTTCAGTTCACAGTGCTGCTTTGTGTATTTGTGTTGTACCAAAGAATACTCCTTTGGGGATTTAGACAACATTTTTCCCTCCCCCTCCCAAAATTCGCATCTGAAGTCCACCAATAACTGGGCATGGCGCTGGTAACTGGTCCTACTTCTCTGGAAACTCAGGAGCCAGGGGATAAATCTGGGTGTGTGTGGCAATACAACCATGTAAATTCCTCTTGAGATTATTTGGAGAAATGAGCTTGGTAGACAGTTGCACAATTGTGTGTGTATATATGTGCGTGTATGTCTGTGTTAGATAGAAACTAATAATAATAATAAATAATACAAATTTATTTATACCCCGCCACCATCTCCCCAAGGGGACTCGGAGCGGCTTACATGAGGCCAAGCCCAACAACACATCAATATAACAAAAAACACAACTAGGGAGTAATAAGTCATCTTAATGTTTCTTAGGTACCTTGGCAGATTAGTGAGGCTAAATCAGTAACTACGGTCAATGGACAAATCTGTGATAACTGAAACAGGCAAAGATAGCTGCTGGCTATCAGCACAGGCCCTGAGAAGTGAGCTGGAAAATTCAAGCATCTTATGCATAGCGAGAAAGAAGCTTTCAAAGGAATGTGAACATGCATCTGACTAGATCTGAGTTCAAGGAAAGATACGGAAAGGGTGATGCCTGGCTTGACAACAGTCTATGAGAAAAAGATCTAGGAGTCTTTGTGGACAAAAAGTTGAACATGAGCCAACAGTGTGATGCAGCAACTAAAAATATATAAACCCATTTTCCTAGTTCCAACAGACCTCACTACTTCTGAGGATGCTTGCCATAGATGCAAGTGAAACGTCAGGAGAGAATGCCTCTTGAACATGGCCATATAGCCCGAAAAAACCTACAACAACCCAAGAAAAGCCAATGGGATTTTGGGCCGCATCAAAAGGAGTCTAGAGTCTAGATCAGGGGTCCTCAAATGTGGCCCTCCAAGGCTCTTGACCCGCCCCCCGCCCTAACTTTAGACTGAGGGTCACCCTATATATAAAATGACTTGAAGGCATACAGCAACAATAATAATCCTATTTAACTTGACTATCTCACCAGCCAAAAGCAGACCCACATTTCCTATTGAAATGCTGGGAAGTTTATGTTGGTCAAAATTGTTCTCCATTTTAAATATTGTATTGTTCTTTCTTTCTTTTTTGCACTACAAATAAAACATGTGCAGTTTGCCTAAGAATTCGTTTTAGTTTTTTCAAACTGTAGTCCAGCCCCCGAACCATCTGAGGGAATGTGAACTGGCCCTCTTTCTAAAACATTTGAGAACCCCTGGTCTAGATCAAAGGAAGTCAGGGTGCCTCTCCATTCTGCTTTGGTCAGACCTCATCTGGAATACTGTCTCCAATTCTCAGCAGCATGGTTTAAAAGACATATTGACAAGCTGAAAAGTGTCCAGAGGAGGGCAACTAAAACGATCAAATGTCTGGAGACCACGAATCCCTATGAGCAGCAGCTTAAAGAGCTGGGTATGTTAAGCCTGCAGAAGAGAAGGTTGAGAGGAGACATCATAGCCATGTTTAAATATGTGAAAAATGTCATAAGGAAGAAGGAGCAAGATTGTTTTCTGTTGCCCTGGAAACTAGGACTCTGAGCAATGGGTTCAAATTACAGGAAAGGATATTCCACCTGAACATTCGGAAGAAAGGAGATTCTACCTGAACATTAGGAAGAACTTCCTGACTGTAAGTGCTATTCAGCATGGAACTCTCTGCTTCAGAGTGTGATGGAGGCTCCTTCCTTGGAACCATTTAAAGAGAGGCTGGATGGCCATCTGTCAGGGGTACCTTGATTGTGCTTTTTCTGAATAGCAGGGGGTTGAATAGATGGCCCATGTGGTCCCTTCCAACTTTATTATTTTACTAGCTTGGGGACCCAGCGGTGCCCAGGTTATTTGAGAAAGTCATTGTGTGTCAAGGTTGGTCTTTATCAGTTATTTAAGTGGCTCGCAGTGGTCTCAGGAAGTTAGTGAAGGTACTACGAGTCCCATCGTCCATGGTTCATCTTCCTCCAAACAGTATCAGGATGTAGGGTGCTCATGGGGGTGCCAATTTTGGTCTTGATCAGTCATTGGATGAGGGTCGCAGTGGTCTCGTGAAGTTAGTGGAGGTACTCCGAGTCCCATTGTCCATGGTTCATCCTCCTCCAAACAGTAGCAGGATGTAGGGTGGCTCATGGGTGCTCTGTGTGACAATTTTGGTCTTGATCAGTCATTGGATGAGGGTCACAGTGGTCCCGTGAAGTTAGTGGAGGTACTTCAAGTCCCATCATCCATTGTCCATCTTCCTCCAGACTGCATCAGGATGTAGAATGGGTCATGAGGGCTCTGTGTGCTAAGTGTGATCTTGATCAGTCATTGGTGGGGGCCACAGTGGTCTGTGGTTGCCCAAATGTTTTAAAGTACTACAAGTCCCATAATCTGTGCTCCATCTCCCCCAAACCGCACCAAGACGTAAAGTGGGTCATGGGGGTTATATGTGCCAAGTTTGGTCCATCGTTTGTGCATGTTACAGTGGCCTGTGAAAGTGGCAGCCAATCAGAAAGCTGCCACATACATACATACTTACACACACACATACAAACATTCTCTTTTATTATAGACTAGCCGTCCCCTGCCACGCGTTGCTGTGGCCCACATGGGAGTTCTGTGTGGGAGGTTTGGCTCAATTCTATCGTTGGTGGGGTTCAGAATGCTTTGTGATTGTAGGTGAACTATAAATCCCAGTAACTACAACTCCCAAATGTCAAGGTTTTCTTTTCTCTCTTGATGCTGCCTTAACAACTCTTCTGTAAGGCTAGTACATTTGATAAAATACTAATAGGTGGTAAGTGGTTCTCATTTTTGGTCTTTGGTTCTGTTCTCCATGTGTTACGATTAGAGCTGATGCTGAGCCAAGGCTTAACATGAAAAAGAGATCTTGGCAGAGAAATCCTCTCTCAAATAAGCTCTGAGCACAGAAGGAGCGTGAAAGCTTTTGGCAGGAGAAGACCCTCACGTCAAATCAGGAATTACATCTTGTGTGCTAAGTGCAGTAGCTTTCGATCAGCTTTCCCCAACCTAGTGCCTCTCAGATGTGTTGACCTAGAGCTCCCACCTTCCCACCCTCCCCATTTCTGCAACTACAGCCTAAGACTCTGACCGCCTAACAGTATGGCTGGTTTGGTGCCACTTCTTTACTGGCTTCACACACCGAATTATAAGAGGCTGACTATTCCACCCGTCTGACCAAAATGGCCTGATTGTTCATATGCTGGGTTTGAGCACAGCGACTCCATTGTCCTGGCTTGTAAGCCAGAGCTGAGCAGCAGCTGCTGTTCCGGCATTCTTCTTCTTAAGCCTGAACTCTGTCTGGGATTTGGACACAGGTTATCTCAGGCTACAGTCAAGTGCTATCCAAGTTGAGAGCAAGCGTGTAAAACTATGTCCTCCCCTATCAGGCCTTTGTAACAACAGAAAATATGAGAGAGTGAGAAAGATTATGGAGGAGGGAACTTGGAATCTATCTTACTTACTTACTTACTTAGGCGATCCCTCGTTGTCCAAGGATGATGGTCCTCCAAGATCAGTGTTCTAAAGGGGGTCCATAGGTGACTGTGAAGCCCTATTCTTGATCTGCATCTTCTCCCGCAGTGAGGGCATTGGTTTCCAGTTGGAAGGTGGTCCTGGTTGGAGTTGGCTTGACGCGTCTTCCTCTTGGCATGTTTCTCTCTTTTGCCCTCCATTCGTGCCTCTTAAATTCTACAGCACTGTTGGTTGCAGCTGACCTACAGCTGGAGCACTCAAGGGGCTTCCCAGTTCTCTGTGTCTATGCCACAGTTTTAAAGGTTGGTTTTGAGCCCATCTTTAAATCTCTTTTTCTGTCCTCCAGCATACCATTTTCTGTTCTTCAGTTCGGAGTAGAGCAACTGCTTTGGGAGACAGTGATCAGGCCTTTGGACAACGTGGCCAGTCCAGTGGAATTGATGGCGGAGGACCATCACTTCAGTGCTGGTAGTCTTTGCTTCTTCCAGCACGCTGACTTTTGTCTGCCTGTCTTCCCAGGAGATTTTGCAGGATTTTTTGGAGGCAACGCTGATGGAATCATTCCAGGAGTTGCATGTGACGTCTGTAGATAGTCCACGTTTCACAGGCATATAGCAGGGTTGGGAAGACAATAGCTTTATAAACAAGCATCTTGGTATCTTTACGAATGTCTCGATCCTTAAACACTCTGTGCTTTATTTGGAAAAATACTGCACTCGCAGAGCTCAGGCGGTGTTGTGTTTCGGTGTCAATGTTGACTTTTGTGGAGTGGTCGCTGCCATGGTAGCGGAAATGGTCAACATTTTCTAATGTTACACCATTAAGCTGTATTTCTGGCATTGGAGGGGGATTGGCTGGTGACTGCTGGAAGAGCACTTTGGCTTTCTTGATGTTCAGTGACAGGCCAAGCTTCTCGTATGCTTCTGCGAAGGTGTTTAAAGTGGCTTGTAAGTCTTCTTCTGAATGCGCATAGATGACATCATCAGCATACTGGAGTTCTCTAACAGATGTTGTTGTAACCTTGGTTTTGGCTTTCAGTCTGCTGAGGTTAAACAGCTTGCCATCTGTCCGATAGACTATTTCCACTCCGATCGGAGGCTTCCCATCAACAAGATGAAGTATCATAACAATGAAGATGGAGAATAAAGTTGGGGCAATAACACATCTCTGTTTGGCACCTGATTCCACCTTAAATGGGTCACTTTGGGAACCATTGCTGTCCAAAACTGTTGCCATCATGTACTGTCGAAGGCTTTCATGGCCAGAATCACTGGGTTGTTGTAGGTTTTTTCGGGCTATATGTCATCATGGAGGAGCTGCAGGATGTTCACAAATTTGTTAGGGCACCCGATTTTTTGGAGGATAGTCCAGAGAGCATTGCGATTCACTGAAATGATGGGGAATCTATAACTGCCCTCCCATACAGCTACATCAATCACTTGTCATTTCTGACCACGTTGTCTGTGGCTGATGGACGTTGGAGTGTGTCAACTACTTCTAATTGAACTGCTGCTCTGTTCCGGAAAAAAAACCTGGGTTTGATGGTGTTTAAAAAACATTGCCTGAGAGCAGTGAGAGTTTCTCTCTCTGTGCTTGTGCTTTCGCGCACACTCCCTTCTCCCCGCAGTGCACATTGTTAATACTAATTTGGTAGGTGTTGGCAGTTATAAAGTATTGCGCTGTGTGAGGGAGAAAAACAGGTCATTCGCTTGGCATGATTTGCCTGCTAAGCCAAATAGTTCCTCAGAGTTTAGCTATTTTGTCACGAGCGTTGCAGTATTATTATTGAGCATCTAATACATAAATTACCTCCCCTGCCGAGATTGAAAAAAACCTTATTAGGAGAACAATTCTTCCTTATTGAGTTGTGTGTTCCCTCCCCATCCCTCAATAGCTTCTTAATTCTGTTTTATATTCAGTCTGCTGAAGTGACTGGACTGACCTTGAGGGAGCTGGGGGTGGTAACGGCCGACAGGGAGCTCTGGCGTAGGCTGGTCCATGAGGTCACGAAGAGTCGGAGACGACTGAACGAATGAACAACAACAACAACATTCAGTCTGCACTCTGAACCTGGATGCAATGGAGACGGGAAGAGTTTCATGTTTGCCCGATCTTTCCCTTTTCTGTCTCACATTACTGAAAGCATCTTTTTGTATAGTTTGTTAAAACATATCCTAATTCGAGGGATTCATTTAAGGCAAGTTTATTTTTCCTTATCTTCTCCCTTCCTCGCTGACCTGCAGGATACATGGAGAAAAGGGGCCTGGATTCATACTTGCTTGAATTCTTTGGTTCTGTGAAAAGCTCTGTAGACAGAATGTGTTCTGTATACCCAACGGGACGCCGGGGGTGCCTCGGATTAGAGGCCCTTTGGATTTCCCTAAGCAAAGTCTTTAGAAACTTGGAAAGTTTGACAAAGTTCTTTATTAGTGCTTAGGTCTTCAATAAATCAAACAAATACTTCAAGGCTTTGAATCAACTGGTGGCTTTCTTAATCTTGTCCACAAGGGACAGGCAACTATTTTCATGAACTGTTTCTTCACTATCAGGGAAATCCTTGACCTCTCCTTGGGCAATCTGTCTTGGACTCTGCTGGCGTGGGCTCCTACACCTGGTCCAAATTGCGTTATGGCTGCCACGAGTGGTCCTTACCAAACAGAGTCCTTTTGTAGATTTCCAAGAGGAAAGAAGGTCTTCAATTCCCAGCGAAGGCTGGCTGTAAAGCTGTGGGACTGGATCCACCCAGCAAAGGCTATGCTTCTCTGTAGAGCTGTGAGACTGAATTCCCCCCAGCAAAAGCTGTAAAAGATGAAGCTTTCTATAGGTGGAACTGATTCACTGGGTTGTTGTAGGTTTTTTCGGGCTGTATGGCCATGGTCTAGAAGCATTCTCTCCTGACGTTTCACCTGCATCTATGGCAAGCATCCTCAGAGGTAGTGAGGTCTGTTGGAACTAGGAAAAAGGGTTTATAAAAACACCAAGGCTTCTCTGTCTGAACTGAACTAGAGGCCCCCCTTTCCCCTCCTAAACCCAGAAAAGGGGGCGGAACTAAAGAACCTAATGACGATTGATGGGTCATTGGCCCTATAATTGCAAACCAAGGGAAGCTACCTTATTGGAAAATGCATGGAACCTTGGAATACATGCAAACACTCAAAGAAAGAAAAAGAAGTTGAAGCTCCTGGTACAGCCGTACCAGAACAATACCTATTTTTGTGTGAGGCTCTAGAATCAAGGGTTGTTCCATCTCCCAGAGCAAAATAATTCTCACCTAGTGTAGCAGCCCACCTGCCCACCTATTCTTTATGAATTTTATTCATTTTGTATCAAAAACATTTCATAAATTAGTATAAAACTGATAAAAATAGAAGGCGGCAGGTGGGCAACAGCAACGGGCAACAGCAACGGCATTGTCTGTAGCCTCCAACAATTCCTCCTCTATACATGAGGCAGGGCACAGAGGACAAGCATACAGATGTGGAGTTGTCTGTTCTGCTCCACAGTCACACAAAGAATGGGATTCTTTTAGGTAGTGCCATTTTGCCAGGTTCTTTATGAATGAAATACAGGGATGAGAATCATGTGTGACCAAGTAACAACTCTTGTTGCATGTATTGTCGAAGGCTTTCATGGCCGGAATCACTGGGTTGTTGTAGGTTTTTTCGGGCTGTATGGCCATGGTCTAGAAGCATTCTCTCCTGACGTTTCACCTGCATCTATGGCAAGCATCCTCAGAGGTAGTGAGGTCTGTTGGAACTAGGAGAAAGGGTTTATATATCTGTGGAATGACCAGGGTGGGACAAAGGACTCTTGTCTGCTGGAGCTAGGTGTGAATGTTTCAACTGACCACCTTAATTAGAATTTGATGGCTTGACAGTGCCTGGGGGAATCCTTTGTTGAGAGGTGATTAGATGTGCTTGATTGTTTACTCTTTGTTGTTGTGCTGTTGTAATTTTAGAGTTTTTTTTAATACTGGTAGCCAGATTTTGTTCATTTTCATGGTTTCCTCCTTTCTGTTGAAATTGTCTACATGCCTGTGGATTTCAATGGCTTCTCTGTGTAGTCCGACATGCTGGTTGTGAGGGTGGTCCAGCATTTCTGTGTTCTCAAATAAAAGCGTTTATATATCATTCCACAGATATATAAACTCTTTTTCCTATTTCCATCAGACCTCACTACCTCTGAGGATGCTTGCCATAGGTGCAGGCGATACGTCAGGAGAGAATGCCTCTAGACCATGGCCATATAGCCCAAAAAAATGTACAACAACCCAACTAAATATCGTTTGACCAAAAACGGGCAACAGCAACGGCATTGTCTGTAGCCTCCAACAATTCCTCCTCTGTACATGAGGCAGGGCACAGAGGACAAGCATACAGATGTGGAGTTGTCTGTCTGCTCCACAGTCACACAAAGAATGGGATTCTTTTAGGTAGTGCCATTTTGCCAGGTTCTTTATGAATGAAATATAGGGATGAGAATCATGTGTGACCGAGTAACAACTCTGTTGTGCTTTCCTCTCTGAGAAGAGAGCCTTTGTTGCTATTTTAATTTCTGGTTAAGGGCAATAGAGCTCACCATGAATGACCCTCACTGGGGTGAGTTTCAAATAGTATTCATCATTAACAACACCTTCCCAGTGTGTTGCTTTAGTGAAAGCTGCATAAATTCCAAAAAATCAACTAGCAGGGGGACTCGGGACCGAGGGAATAAATCAAAGGTTCCTTTCTTGCAGAAACAAAACACGAGAAAGTCATGCTTTCTCATTTACAAAGGCTACAAGGGCATTTATAGCCTGTGAGGTTCGATTCCATCTTCCTTTGATGACTTGCTAAATATGTGTGTGTTTGTGTGCATGAAAGGGAAGGAGAGGGGATGGGTGAGGAGTTTATATAGTGCATTGCTTGACAGAACTGCTAGAGATGTTCAAAGTCATCTAGTCCAACCTCATGTTCAATTCAGGATGCATTTGCTACATCCCTGACAGATGGATACCCAGCCTCTTCTCAAACGCCTCCAGCAAAGGAGATCCAACACTTCCTGAAGCAGTCTGTTTCACTGTCAAACCGTCCTTATCATTAGGAAATGTCTCCGAATATTAACTCTACATCTTCCTCATCATATTTTTCATTCATTGCCAATTATCGTCCCGTCTCTAATCTTTCATTCTTAGGTAAGGTGATAGAGCGGGCTGTATTGGGACAATTGCAGCAATTTTTGGATGACACAGCCAGCCTGGACCCTTTCCAGTCAGGTTTCCGCCCGGGTCATGGGACAGAGACGGTCCTGGTTGCTATTACAGATGAACTTCGTCGTCAGTCTGTTAGCGGCGGATTGGCGCTTCTGGTACTTCTCGATCTTACCGCAGCGTTTGACACTGATTTAATGATCCACCGTCTCACCATGTCCGGAGTTCACGGTCAGGCCCTCAATTGGTTCAATTCATTCCTCCGAAATGGGAGTCAGTGCATGGAATATGTGGACCAAGTCTCCGAAAGTTCCTTCCTCCTATGCGGGGTACCCCAAGGTGCAATTCTCTCCCCTCTTCTTTTCAACATCTACGTTAGACCCCTTGCCAGTTTGGTTCAGAGATTCGGCCTGGACTGCTATCAATATGCGGACGACACCCAACTCCTGTTGTGCTTGGAGCCTGGAGTAACGTCAATACCTGACAATTTCACCTTATGCCTGGAGGCTCTGTCGAACTGGCTACGTGCTAGCAGATTGAAGGTGAATCCGGCGAAGACTGAGATCCTTTGGCATGGCCGCCTGATAGGTCCGACTCATCTGTTACCTACCTTTGATGGCGCTGCTCTATCTCTATTGCCTACCGTTAAGAGCCTTGGTGTCGTTTTGGATTCGCAGCTGACGATGGAAGCTCAGGTCGCTGCCTTTTTCCATCTTTGACAAGTGAGGCAACTGGCACCTTACCTGTCGGATGAGGCTCTGGCAACAGTCATCCATGCCACGGTCACATCTAGGCTGGACTATTGTAACGCCTTGTATGTTGGCCTTCCTATTTCTACGACCCGAAAGCTCTGTATTGTCCAGAATGCTGCAGCCAGGTTACTCACAAAAACGCCTATGAAATGTCATATAACACCAGTGCTGCAGCATCTACACTGGCTCCCAATTGAGTATCGTGGTTTGTATAAGATGCTGGTCCTGACCTTTAAAACTTTATATGGCCAGCGTCCATTGTATCTTAGAGACCGTCTCTCCTTCTACCATCATCGGAGGTTGCTACGACCATCCCAACGCAATTTGCTCTATATGCCGGGTCCTAGGGAAGTGCACTTGGAAAGCACCAGATGCAGGGCCTTCTCTATTTCTGCCCCTGCCTTATGGAATTTCTTGCCTCCCTATTTGAGAGCCATGCGTGACTTAGGGCATTTTATCCTAGCCCTTAAGACCTGGCTTTTTACTAGAGCATTTGACCCATGTTAATTTTAACATGGCCAGACTGTGGCCAGGAAATCAGAAGACGCTTACTTCTTGGGAGGAGAGCCATGTCCAGTCTCGATAAAATAGTGAAGAGTAGAGACATCACACTGGCAACAAAGATCCGCCTAGTCAAAGCCATGGTATTCCCTGTAGTAACCTACGGATGTGAGAGCTGGACCTTAGGGAAGGCTGAGCGAAGGAAGATCGATGCTTTTGAGCTGTGGTGTTGGAGGAAAGTGCTGAGAGTGCCTTGGACTGCGAGAAGATCCAACCAGTCCATCCTCCAGGAAATAAAGCCCGACTGCTCACTGGAGGGAAAGATACTAGAGACAAAGTTGAAGTACTTTGGCCACATCATGAGGAGACAAGAAAGCCTAGAGAAGACAATTATGCTGGGGAAAGTGGAAGGCAAAAGGAAGAGGGGCCGACCAAGGGCAAGATGGATGGATGGCATCCTTGAAGTGACTGGACTGACCTTGAGGGAGCTGGGGGTGGTAACGGCCGACAGGGAGCTCTGGCGTAGGCTGGTCCATGAGGTCACGAAGAGTCGGAGACGACTGAACGAATGAACAACAACAACAAATTTTAATATTTGTATGTATGTGTTTTATCCTGTATAATTTCTGCAATGTAAATTGCCTAGAGCATCTCGGATGGAGGGCGATTAATAAGTAATTAAAGATGATGATGATGATGATGATGATGATGATGATGATTCATTTGGTTCCAGCCCTTTAGAAGTGTGTAGTGTCTTTTGCGTGACAGCATCTCAGAGACTTGAAGACAGCTATCCTATTTCTCTTTAACCTTCTTTTGGGTTGGTTCAATGTGCCCTGCTCTTTCAATTATTCATTGTAGGATTAGCTTTCCTCTGGATATTTGCCTCTGGACATAGCATTTGTTTGTTGATGTCCTTCTTAAAATGTACCAGCCAGAATTAGGCACTGTTTTCCAGATACAACATCACCAAGAATAGGAGAATGATTCCCCGTGATCTGTACGATACAGCCCGAATCCCATCATCAGTCTCCATGAATTAGTAAAATTAATCTACATGATGACTCCCCATTCAACAATTGATTCAGTGGATTTTCTGTAGCTGGGATTAACCAAGAGAAATCAGACCTATACTTAGAGTAGTTTGATACTACTGTCTCTGTCACAGCAGTTATAGTTTGGCAAGGTACTTAGTTTTTTGTTTTTCGTTTTGATAGACTCCTTTGAATTGCCGCACTAGTGATCTCCAGCAGAGAATTTTAAATAGCCAATATACAAATCCCAGAATTCTGTGTGATGTAGTTTAAGATTACAGAGTTACCAGAATGAAAAGTAATGCCTCCACCTTTGTAACTCCTCAACAGATGGCAGTGCTGCTATGCGGCAGGTACTGGCTTCTTCAGTAGACTCTCCTCTACAGTTCCATTTTGGTTTGAAGCCATAGCATTGAATGGTTGTGTTCTTAAAGTGCGAAGTATAGAACCCTGCGCAGACTGTCAGTCAATGCAACTTAAGCAACATGCAGTCATTGAATTATTGACAGCATAAGGTCTCACCCTAAAGGAGATTCATCAGAGAATGCGAGCTGTTTATGGTGATTGTGTTGATATGAGTACTGTGCGTCATTGGGCGACTAAGTTTAAAGATGTTGAGGTGAGAACATCTGACTTGCGTGGCAAAAAGAGAGTTGGGCGTCCTGTGACAGCAACCACCGAGTTTCACAAGCAAAAAGTTGGCAGATGGATTCAAGATGATCGTCGTATCACTCAGAGAGAAATTTCAAGCATAATTGGCATTTCACAAGAATGTGTGGGTCACATTATTGCTTTGCTTCACTATCGGAAGATCTGTGCACAATGGGTACACAGCAGAACTTCAGAGACTGGATCTCACCACCATACAGTCCAGATTTAGCACCGTCTCACTTCCATCTGTTCCCGCTAATGAAAGAAGATCTGCATGGACATCATTATGCTTCTGATAAGATGTTGAGAGAACTGTGAGATGCTGGTTGTGGAAACAGAGTGTCGACTTCTTCTGTGACGGCTTCAGAAAATTTATGAGAGCTGTTCAGCAGTGGAACTCTCTGCCTCGGAGTGTGGTGGAGTTTCCCTCTTTGGAAGCTTTTAAACAGAGGCTGGATGGCCATCTGTCAGGGGTGCTTTGAATGCAATATCCCTGCTTCTTGGCAGGGGGTTGGACTGGATGGCCCATGAGGTCTCTTCCAACTCTATGATTCTATGCATCGTTGGCAGAAATGTATCCAATTGTCTGCCAGTTAAAGAGCACATTGTAAGGATTATTTCTGCACTTGATTTATTAAAATATTCCCATCCAAACCCAAGTAACGAAGGTGGAGGCATTACTTTTCATTCAACCCTTGTATTTACATTATATTAGGTATTTCATTTGTTATTGTTGTGTGCCTTCAAATCATTTCCAACTTATGACGACCTTACATTGGGGTTGACATTACATTGCACTGGTTCATGTTCAATGCATAGTCAAGTGAGATACCTAGATCCATTCCACATGTCCTCCTGTCAGCCCATGGTTCCTCCATCGCATATTTACTTGTATTTTTTTCTTCCTGTTGAATTTCTCTTACTCATTCTGCATAGATCCTTTTGCATTGTGATCCTGTCTTCTGTGATGTTGCCTTTTCTTCTTAACTTTCTGTCATTGCTGAGCTGACCAGCATTTCCATGATACTCTTATTTAATTTTTTAATGCAGCCCAAGGCCTATAACAGATTCCTATAGTAGCTCTCTGGGCTACTACAGAGCACAGTAAAGAGCACATTGGGTTCAATTTACTGTGAAAATGCTCCTCTTTAATTTTGTTAATTTGGAAACATGTCATTTGAATGAATGAATGAACAGTACGGCTGTAGAACATGGTTGTGCAACTGTGACTCTCCGGTGGCTTTTGGGCCACAACTCCAACAATTGGCTATGCTGGGCAGAACTGGTGGGAGACATAGACCAAACTTACCTTGAGGTCCATAAATGCCCAATTGTGTTCTATGTATTGTTTCCCTGTGTCACACTATCTGGGTTGTAAGAATGTGCAAAAGTGGCTGAAGAACTCTGGAGTGAGTAGGAGGGAGGGCTCTGGTATTCTTGCTTCTGCCTCTGAACTGAATGTGTTTAATGTGTAAAGATAAGGCTGTGTAAAGATAAGGCAGCCCTGCCTGCTATTCCCCAAGAGTGTGAGTGTTGGCAGTTGTAACTCAACAGATGGTGAAGGGAAAGTATTCTTTCCGTGGTATTCTTTGCAAGCATCCTTGCAGGGTTCAAACTTGTCACAGAAAAAAGAGCCCTGCTCCAATAAAGTGCCAGAGTTGAAGAAGTAACTGAGCGTATTCATTAGTCTTTGCTTTCTTTGGGGTTTGTTACTCCTTGAATGATACACCACATCCTGCACGTATGTCTGTCGGCCTGTTGTTGCTAGGCATTTCCATGAGGTGTTGAAAGAGCTGGCTGTAGATCGGGTGACATCCAATTCAGCTCAACAATCAACAACAGAGAAGTGCCGTGGAAATACAGTTGCAGAATCCATGCTGGACGGAAGAGTTTGTGTACCTACCAAGTCCAGTCCTTGGCTCTAAAGTCCAGTGAACTTTGTTGCATCTACAAACATACAAATGCAGAGTATGGAGTATGTAAAACAACACTAATAGTTTCAGAGTCAATTATATTGAAAGCATAGATGCTTATCTAAATAAAAATAAGTCAACTTCACTGCCAGATGGTCAAGATACTACACCATCAAGACCTAGTGTAATTGTAATAATAATAATAATAATAATAATAATAATAATAATAATTTTACCATATAGTCCATCCTCCATCTCTCCAAGGGGACTCAGAGCAGATTCCCACAAACAAAAAACATAAGAGGCAAACATTCAATGCCTCACCACAAGTACAAGCATAAATACATTAACAACCCAACCAATCCCAAAGAAACAAACATCAAGCAACCAATCTATATAAATAAAAATGTAATGTTCGTATGTGGGATTAACATACCGTATATTCCGGCATATAAGACGACTGGGCACATAAGACGACCCCCAACTTTTCCAGTTAAAATATAGTGTTTGGGATATACTCGCCGTATAAGACTATCCTCTTCCAACACAAACCAAATAAAAATTTTAAAGCATCAGATTTGATTTCAATCTGGTAATTTTCCTATTACTGTCCCTCCTCCTCTGCCTCTCAGATCTCGCACATGCGCACGTGCACCGCTTCACTGCAGTCTTCAGGAGCGAGATCTGAGAGGCAGAGGAGGAGGTATGGTAATAGGATACAAGGGTGGGCCAGACAGGTAAAAGAGGTGTGTTTTTCAGAGCCCAGAGCCTATCTTTTTTTTCCCCGGGTGCCCAGGACGCCTGCAGCTTGCTCCGTCCTTCACTTACACCTTCCACATGAGGTGCCCCTTCACCTCCCCATCGGGACCGCACGAATCCATGAATCCTGATGAATGGATTTTCTTCTATCATACTTGTACAGCGTCGCCCTTAATGCTTTCATACAGTCACTGCATACGGCAGGGACGTGGCCACCCCCATTTTTGAGCTCCCCCCACAATATGCAGCAACCACAGATTCTCCAATCTGGATTGGAAGTTTCAGCACACTCTCTGTAAGATGACTCCTGGCGTATAAGACTACTCGCGTATATAAGACGACTCCCATGCATAAGGCTACTCCAGCGTATAAGACTACCTCCATATAAGACTACTCCCACGTATAAGACAACCCCTGACTTTTTAGAAGATTTTCTTGGGTTAAAAAGTAGTCTTATGCACCAGAATATACGGTAACTCAAAAACCACTGGACGAATTGCCACCAAATTTAGCCACAAGACACCTCCTAACCCAAGGAGTGACCATCACTCAAAAAAATTTGATTTTGTCATTTGGGATTTGTTGTTGCTGGCATTTATAGTTAATCTACAATCAAAGAGCACTCTGAACTCCACCAATTATGGAATTGAACCAAACGTGGCACATAGGACTCCCATGACCGACAGAAAACACTAGAAGGGGTTGGTGGGCACTGACCTTGAGTTTGGGACTTGTAGTTCACATACATCCAGAGAGCAATGTGGACTCAAACAATGATGGATCTGGCATGATCTAGTCCATATGCCCAACTAGGAACACAGATGGAGTTTGGGGGAAATGGACCTTGATATTTGGGATTTGTAGTTACTGGGATTCATAGTTCACCTACAATCAAAGAGCATTCTGAACCCCACCAACAACAGCATTGGGGCAAGCCTCCCACACAGAACCCCCATGACCAACAGAAAATACTTAAGGCCATCCAGTCCAACTCCCTTCACCAGGGCAACAAAATGTAATCAAAACCCTCCTGACAAAGAGCCATCCGGCCATAGATATAGATAGAGATATATGAGTCACACATGCACAGATATAGTATCATAGATTTGAAAGAGACCCCTAAAGAAGGACAATTCTGTGTTGCATGTTCCAGAATAGGCAAACCAGACAATCTCCACATCAACACTGACAAAGAAACAGCAAGAAATACTGCAAAAAGAATTTACATATATTAGAAACCAGCACTTTCTCATTACTTTATTTTCCAGATCACCAGACTGGGCCACAGCAATGTGTGGCAGGGGACAGCTAGTCTATATAAATAAAATGTAATGTTAGTTTGTGGGATTAACATAACTCAAAAACTACTGGACGAATTGACCCTAAATTTGAACACAATTCACCTATAAGGCCAACGAGTGACCATCATTCATAAAACACTGAAAAACACAGCAGCAGTGACTTTAAAAGACAAAAAAGCAAAAAGATTCTACAGCACATGCGCAAAAATGACACACAGACACAGACACACCCCGGCAAAAAAAACACACACATACACAATAGCATATCCACGCTCTCTTCTGGACTACAGCTCCCAGCATCCCCTACACCAGGCCCCTTTAGGAGAAGAGGATGATCGAAATGCACAGCTTCCAAGATGCAATCTTTCTTCTTGGATTTCTTTGAGAGCATCCCAATTCCTGCATATTTCCAATTTCCTATTCCTGGACTGCAACTCCCAGCAATCCTCTAGATAGATAGATTAGATCAGTGGTTCTCAACCTGGGGTCCCCAAATGTTTTTGGCCTTCAACTCCCAAAAATCCTAACAGCTGATAAACTGGCTGAGATTTCTGGGAGTTGTAGGCCAAAAACATCTGGGGACTCCAGGTTGAGAACCACTGGATTAGATAGAGATAAATAGGTAGGTACGTAGGTAGGTAGGTAGATTAATCAGGAGGACTGCTGGGAGTTGCAATCCATGAATAGGTAGAGAAGGAAGAACTGAGAGAAAGAGGAAGGGATAGAAAAGGGAAGGAAGGAAAGTAGAAGACAAGGAAGGAGAGAAGGAAAGAAAAAAAGGGAAGGAAGGAGAAAAAAGAAAGAAGGAGAGAAAGAGCGAGGAAAGGTTGGCCACAGCAATACGTGGTGGGTACAGCTAGTTATTAAATAAAATCTAAAATTACACAGTTCCATAGGTGAAGCTATGCTGCATCTCCTACCTTCTCACTTAGTAAACTGATCTTTGGTATGCCATCTTTCCTCAACACAGCCACAGTGAATGTGGAAGGGGGACTTCAGTAGTTGGTAGAGAGCAGGCCACTGAAGCCACTATAGTCAGGCCATACAGCCTGAAAAACTCACAGCACCTACGTGAAGATGCAGGTTTCTTTTCCTATCATTTATTTATTTACAGTATTTATATTCCACCCTTCTCACCCTGCAGGGGACTCAGGGCGGATTACAACGTTCATATACATGACAAACATTCAATGCCATAGACACACAACATATATAGACAGACACACAGAGGCTATTTAACATTCCAGCTTTTTCATGAGGGTATGAGGCCACCAGGGGAGCTGTTGCTTCACCGTCCATTTGTGACACTGATGAAGTACTTCCTCATTCATGCATGCTTGCTGGAGATTTTTATGGCGTCATAAATTAGTCAGATTAGCCTCCCCGCATAAGCGGCACCTAAATTTCCTACTTGAAAGATTCAACTGTTTTTCGGGCTGCAAAGGTCGATAGCAAGCTACACAAATTGGTTGGAAGCTCACTCCGACCCAGGCTGGCTTCAAACTCATGACCTTTCGGTCAGTAGTGATCTTAATGCAGCTGACTCCCAACCAGCTTCGCCACGGTCCTGCCACCCTATCATCCTATCACTGAAATATCCTTGAATGGAACTTCTTCCAAATCAGGGTGCATGAAAATATTGCAGTGAATGCAGACTGCATGGAAATGGTGGACAGAGATGCTGGTTCGTCATGAGAAAACCCACGGTTTCAGACCTCTTATACAAAATCATCCTATTTAGGTGTATCAACAGACATAGCCAAAGACATTCTGTTCCATAAAGAAAAATAAAAGATGTATGTCTTTCTCTGCTAGACCTACACACAGCTTCTACATATGAAAGTGACCAGCCTGTCATTATGTTTCATTGCTGAGACCAGCAGAAAAACCAAGGGGTAAGAGTAGGCTATACAGCAGTACATGCAGTTTATCATCCGACTGTCCATAGGTACCCACCACCTCTTTTTGTCTAATGCAGTGGTTCTCAACCTGTGGGTCCCCAGGTGTTTTGGCCTACAACTCCCAGAAATCCCAGCCAGTTTGAAGGTCAAAACATCTGGGGACCCACAGGTTGAGAACCACTGGTCTAATGATAGGATGAGTCAATTCTCTCTTGAAGATGCATTGGGTTCAAGCAGAATAATAGCGTCCTTGTAAACTATGAAGGGTTGAGTTCACTTTAGGGATAAATTTAAAGTCTCACCGCATTCTCATGAAAAATAGCACAACCATTTTGTCAAACGATTGTGCTCTAGGCACAAAAACATGTCTGATTAAAATAATGTCAGTCAAAAATATTGAATTAAGGGTGTAACATGTTAGAAAGTGCATAGCCAATCTGATTAAATTGGGGGGGGGGGCATTATATGCCTCCATGTTGACACTGATCCCATCCTACCGTTTTCTTGTCTCCTTTGGAGAGTGAGTCTCTATGGACAAGAAGGAATTTGAACCCTGGCTTATAGGGTCCTAGCCAACCATATCCTGGCACTCATGGAAGATGGGGCCTTTTTTTTAGTGCTTCTGAGGGACAACCAAATCAATGGGATCAAACTACAAGACTGGAGACTGCAAATAAACATTAGGAAGACTTCAACCATGAGAGGAGGAGGAGGAGGAGGAGGAGGAGGAGGAGGAGGAGGAGGAGGAGGAGGAGGAGGAGGAGGAGGAGGAGGAGGAGAACTTTATTTTTCTACCCCACCTCCAGCTCCCTGAGGGGACTCGGGGCAGCTTACATGGGGCCAAGCCTAAGACAACATACAATTAAAAGCAGAACAATAACATATTAAAATAGCATAAAAACAACATAAACAATAATAAACAAGCATCATAAGCAACAACAAACTCATTTGGGGGGGGAGGGGGCCAATATGCAAGACTAATTAGGGTTACAGCCTGTGTTGGATGGGGTCGCACTCCCCCTGAAGACGCAGGTTCGCAGTTTGGGTGTGATCCTGGACTCATCGCTGAGCCTGGAACCTCAGGTTTCGGCGGTGACCAGGGGAGCATTCGCACAGTTAAAACTCGTGCGCCAACTGCGCCCATACCTTGGGAAGTCTGACTTGGCCACGGTAGTCCACGCTCTGGTTACATCCCGTTTAGACTACTGCGACGCTCTCTACGTGGGGTTGCCTTTGAAGACGGCTCGGAAGCTTCAACTAGTCCAACGCTCGGCAGCCATGATACTAACAGGAGCGGAGCACAGGGAGCATACAACTCCTCTGCTGCACCAGCTCCACTGGCTGCCAATTTGCTACCGGGCTCAATTCAAAGTGCTGGCGTTGGCCTATAAAGCCCTAAACGGTTCTGGCCCAAGTTACCTATGATCTTTGATTGCAGGTGAACTATAAATCCCAGTAACTACAACTCCCAAATGTCAATGTCCCCCAAACGTATCTCTGCCTATCAGCCCGCCAGGACCCTAAGATCTTCTGGGGAGGCCCTGCTCTCTATCCCGCCTGCTTCACAGGTGCGGCTGGCGGGGACGAGAGACAGGGTCTTTTCTGTGGTGGCCCCTCGGCTGTGGAACACCCTTCCCATGGAGGTAAGATCAGCCCCCTCACTAATGGTGTTCTGAAGGAGATTAAAAAGTTGGATGTTTGAACAGGCATTTGCTTAATCAGTGCAATGAATGTGACGATTACAGGAATGGAAATATGGACGACGAATTTGGATCACGACTCTAGTTATAAGATGCATTGTGTTGTTATTGTTGTGTCAATATTGTATATTGTGCTCTAATGGTTTTAAATTGTATATCGTTGATTGATATTATCCTTGTTGTAAACCACGTTGAGTCGCCTGTTAGGCTGAGAAACTGCGGTATACAAGTAAATAAATAAATAAATAAATAAATAAATAAATAAATAAAGGATAGGTTGGTCAATAAGGTGGATAGAACGTATAGTAGCATAGGAATAGAGCAATTAAATAGGATCATTTCAGCTTAACTTAAAAGTGTAGTAATCAAATATAGGAATTTGGATTCAGGTCATAGTTAGAGACTATCTGTCGAAGGGGTCATCGGTCGAATGCACAACAAAACATCTCACAACCTCTGAGGATGCTTGCCATAGATGCAGGTGAAACGTCAGGAGAGAATGCTTCTAGAACATGGCCATATAGCCCAAAAAACCTACAACAACCCAACTTGTAGGTCAAATTCCAGACAGCCTTTACTTTTATTTTAGAGAAAGTGAGCAACGTAAACAGGAATCCTTGCTGGCACATTTCAAAACAGGGGAAAGGGAGGAGTAACAGCTGAATCTGACAGCTGTGGCAACCATCTGTATGTTTTATAAACGGCCTCTGGAACCTGCCCAGGCAGTTAATTCTTTGGTCACATTCACTGCTGGTTTGCTTGAGGGAATGAAGACGTTTGCTTTTGCTCATGCAAAGGACACCTGACTGTAGAAGCCTGCCTAGTGAGCAATTCGGAGTTTGTAATTTGCTTTGTGAAATCCTCCAGACCTCCTCCTTTTGAGCTTGCAACACTTAGGCTGGATTTATGCTGCCATATAATCCAGTATCTGAATCCAGATTATCTGATGGATTATAGGTAATCCAGTTCCAGGCAGATAATCTGGTATCTTCTTAGGAGATCCCTCGTTGTCTGAGTAGGATTGTCTTCCAAGATCAGTATACTGGTGGTGGGTCCTTAGGTGACTGTGGAGCCCTGTTCTTGATCTGCATCATCTCCCGCAGTGAGGGCATAGGTTTCCAGGTGGAAGGCGATCTCGGTCTGGGTTGGCTTGATGCACCTTCCTCTTGGCACGTTTCTCTCTTTCGCCCTCCATTCATGCCTCTTCAAATTCTACAGCACTGCTGGTCACAGCTGACCTCCAACTGGAGTGCTCAAAGGTCAGGGCTTCCCAGTTCTCAGTGTCTATGCCAGATTTTTTAAGGTTGGCTTTGACCCCATCTTTAAATCTCTTTTCCTGCCCACCAACATTCAGTTTTCTATTCTTGAGTTCGGAGTAGAGCAACTGCTTTGGGAGACGGTGGTTGGGCATCCGGACAATGTGGCTGGCCCAGCAGAATTGATGGCGAAGGACCATTGCTTCAATGCTGGTGGTCTTTGCTTCTTCCAGTACGCTGACATTTGTCCGCTTGTCCTCTCAAGAGATTTGCAGGATATTCCGGAGGCAGCACTGCTGGAATAGTTCTAGGAGTTGCATGTGATGTCTGTAGATAGTCCATGTCTTTCAGGTGTATAGCAGGGTTGGGAGGACAATCTATATAAATAAAAATGTAATGTTCGTTTGTGATATTAACAGAACTCAAAAACCACTGGGGGAATTGACACCAAATTTGGACAGAACACAGCATTCAGAGCAATCTATGTCCTGCACTCAAAAAATTTCCTCCCCACAAACAGTAAGACCTTAAATTTTAAAAGAGAACACTGCACATGTGTCCAAACCCATTCCCTTCCCCCCACTCCTGCCCCGCGAGTACAGCCAGCGCGAGAGGCACCAATGGCATGCCAGGCGAGGAGGCACCCCACAGCCATGGCAGAAGAAAGGGGCGGTGCTGGGTGAGTGAGGCCTGCCTCCAAAGCGCCTCCCTCCTGCCTACTCTGTGGATCCTTCTTTCCAGCGCCCAGGCAAGAGGTAAAGAAGGGAAGGAAGGGAAGTGGGGGAGAAGAAAGGAGAGAGAGAAAGAGGGAGGGAACAAAAGCAGGAAAGAGAGAAGGAGGGATGGAAGTGAAGAGCAAAGGAAGGAAAGGGAGAGAAGGAAGAAAGGAGAGGAAGAAGGAAAATAAAAGAAAAGGGGGGAGGGGAGAGGAAAGAGAGAAGGAAAGGAAAAAAGGAAGGAACAAAGGAAAGAGGGAGAGAAGGAAGGAAGGCGAGAGAGAATGACGGATGGAAGGTTGGCCACAGCACCTACTAACCCAAGGAGTGACCATCACTCAAAAAATTGAGTTTGTTATTTGGGAGTTGCAGTTCCTGTGATTTATAGTTCGCCTACAATCAAAGAGCATTCAGAACTCCACCAACAATGGAATTGAACCAATCTTGGCACACAGGACTCCCATGACAAACAGAAAACACTAGAAGGGTTTGGTGGGCATTGACCTTGAGTTTGGGAATTGTAGTTCACCTACATCCAGAGAGCACTGTGGACTCAAACAATGATGGATCTGGACCAAACTTGACATGAATGTTCCATAAACCCAAATATGGACACAGGTCGAGTTTGGGGGACATTGACATTTGGTAGTTGTAGTTGCTGGGATTTATAGTTCACCTGCAATCAAAGATCATTCCGAACCCCACCAATGACAGAATTGGGACTAACTTCCCACACAGAATCCCCATACTGAAGGCCATCCAGTCCAACTCCCTCCACCAGGGCAAGAAAACGTAATCAAAGCCCTCCTGATAAAGAGCCATTCAGCCATAGATTAGATAGATAGAAATGATTCACACGCACAGAGATATAGTATAGATTTGAAAGGGGCCCCTAAAGAAGGACAATTTCCATGTTGCATGTTCCAGAGCAGGGAAACCAGACAATCTCCACATCAACACTGGCAAAGAAACAACAAGAAATACTGTTGACCCACAAGCAGAAAGACATTACATATTTTAGAAACCAGCACTTTCTCATTACTTGATTTTCCAGATCACCAGACTGAGCCACAGCAACACGTGGCAGGGGACAGCTAGTAGCTTTATAAACCTTGATATCCCTACGGATGTCCAGTCCTCAAAAACTCTGTGCTTCATTGGGGAAAATGCTGCACTCGCAGAGCTCAGGTGGTGTTGTATTTCAGTGCCAATGTTGATTTTTGTGGAGAGGTGGCTTCCAAGGTAGCTGAATCTGGAATCAGATACTGGAATACATGGTGTGTAGATAGGGCCTCGGGTGTATATTTTTCATTCAATTCCTCCACCACCACGCCGGCCCCATGATTTTAGGTGAAGCAGCTCCAGCTCCAATTGTTAGGAACATTCAGCAGGCTATAAAACAGAGCTAGTGAAGTGCAACAACGTGTATTCAATTAGTGCTCAAAATGCAGGCTGTCAGTCACAGACAGTCGCTGTCACACTTGGATGCAATTAAACAAAAGTAAGCAAATGAACAAATTTAAGAAGAGGTAAGGATGGGGCACATGCGGCTTCTGTTCCTTTAATGATTGGGTAGAAGAGGGAATTACTCACACAATCAGATTAAAAAAAGCAACACTTGCTGAAAATGGCTAGGCAATGCAGCTATTAAAGGTACAAAAGCCTACTCCAGGTTTCAGTGTGGTAACCCAATGGCCCCAGATTTTCATGAAACAAAATCAGATATTCTAACCCTAAATGTGCCACAATAACACCTAAGAAATGAACTAAAAACAGTAAGTCACATCTCACAACCACCATGTCAGACTACACAGAGAAGCCATTGAAATCCACAAGCATGTGGACAATTTCAACAGAAAGGAGGAAACCATGAAGATGAACAAAATCTGGCTACCAGTATTAAAAAAACTCAAAAATTACAACAGCAAAACAACAGAGGGGAAACAAACAGGCACATAAAGTCACTCTCAACAAGAGATTCCCCCCAGGCGCTTCCAGGCTATTGAATGCAAATCAAGGTGATCAGCTGAAACATTACCCTGGTCATTCCACAGATATATAAACCCATTTTTCCTACTTCCAACAGACCTCACTACCTCTGAGGATGCTTGCCATAGATGCAGGCGAAACGTCAGGAGAAAAATTGCCTCCAGAACATGGCCATATAGCCCGGAAAAACCTACAACAACCCAATAAGTCACATCATTTGTAGTGCCTGGACAATATACCTATGCAACCAGACTAGGAGTATTTATTTATTTATCGTGTCAGGGGCAACCAGACCACTGTATTACATTTCTAACAGAACAAAACAAACAAACAAACAAACAGACAAAACACAAAGTTTGCAAGCTTGGTAGTTGATTAAATGTCGTTTGACCAGTATCTGGCCACTTGGAGTGCCTCTGGTGTTGCCGCAAAAAGGTCCTCCATTGTGCATGTGGCAGGGCTCAGGTTGCAGTAGTTTGCTCTTCTCCACACTCGCATGTCGTGGATTCCACTTTGTAGCCCCATTTCTTAAGGTTGGCTCTGCAGCTCGTGGTGCCAGAGTGCAGTCTGTTCAATACCTTCCAAGTCGCCCAGTCTTCTGTGTGCCCAGGGGGGAGTCTCTCATTTGGTATCAGCCATTGGTTGAGGTTCTGGGTTTGAGCCTGCCACTTTTGGACTCTCGCTTGCTGGGGTGTTCCAGTGAGTGTCTCTGTAGATCTTAGAAAATTGTTTCTTGATTTAAGTTGTTGATGTGCTGGCTGATACCCAAACAGGGGATGAGCTGGAGATGTCTCTGCCTTGGTCCTTTCACTATTGGCTGCTACTTCCCGGCAGATGCCAGATGGTGCAATATGGGCTAAACAGTGTAATTTCTCCAGTGGTGTGGGGCGCAGACACCCTGTGATAATGCGGCATGTCTCATTAAGAGCCACATTCACTGTTTTAGCGTGGTGAGATGTTTTCCATGCTGGGCATGCATACTCAGCAGCAGAGTAGCATAGCACAAGGGCAGATGTCTTCACTGTGTCTGGTTGTGATCCTCAGGTTGTGCCAGTCAGCTTTCGTATGATATTGTTTCTAGCACCCACTTTTTGCTTGATATTCAGGCAGTGCTTCTTGTAGGTCAGAACACAGTCCAGGGTGATTCCCAGGTATTTGGGTGCAGTGCAATGTTCCAGTGGGATTCCTTCCCAGGTAATCTTCAGAGCTCGGAATGCTTGTCTGTTCTTAAGGTGAAAGGCACATGTCTGTGTTTTAGATGGATTAGGGATCAGCTGGTTTTCCCTGTAGTAGGCGGTAAGGGCACCTAGAGCTTCGGAGAGCTTCTGTTCAACCATCTCAAAGCTCCCTGCATGGCATGATCGTCAGCACAAATGAAGCTCTCTGTCCCTTCTGGCAGTGGCTGGTCATTTGTGTAGATGTTGAACATGGATGGAGCAAGCACACTCCCCTGAAGCAGGCCATTCTTCTGTTTCCGCCATCTACTTCTCTGGCCCTGGAATTCAACAAAGAAACTCCTGTTTTGTAGCAGGTTCCCTATGAGGCGGGTGAGGTGGTAATCCTTTGTGATATTTACATTTTTCTCAGGAGGAGGCGGTGGTTTACAGTATCATAAGCCGCTGACAGGTCTATGAAGAAAAGCTCCTGTGATCTGCTGCCTTTCAAAGCCATCTTCTATGTGCTGAGTCAGGTTCAGCACTTGCGATGTGCAGCTTTTGTCTTTCCTGAAGCCAACTTGCTGTGGAATCAGACAGGGGTCTATTTTTTCCATAAATCTATGCAAAATAAGTCTCTCCAGAACTTTGTAGAGGTGGCACAACAGGGAGATTGGTCTATAGCTTTTTGGGTCATTATGGTCTTTGCCTAGCTTCAAGATGGCGATGAATCATAGAATCATAGAATCAAAGAGTTGGAAGAGACCTCATGGGCCATCCAGTCCAACCCCCTGCCAAGAAGCAGGAATATTGCATTCAAATCACCCCTGACAAATGGCCATCCAGCCTCTGCTTAAAAGCTTCCAATGAAGGAGCCTCCACCACACTCCGGGGCAGAGAGTTCCACTGCTGAATGGCTCTCACAGTCAGGAAGTTCTTCCTAATGTTCAGATGGAATCTCCTCTCTTGTAGCTTGAAGCCATTGTTCCGCGTCCTAGTCTCCAAGGAAGCAGAAAACAAGCTTGCTCCCTCCTCCCTGTGGCTTCCTCTCACATATTTGTACATGGCTATCATATCTCCTCTCAGCCTTCTCTTCTTCAGGCTAAACATGCCCAGTTCCCTAAGCCACTCCTCATAGGGCTTGTTCTCCAGACCCTTGATCATTTTAGTCGCCCTCCTCTGGACACATTCCAGCTTGTCAATATCTCTCTTGAATTGTGGTGCCCAGAATTGGACACAATATTCCAGATGTGGTCTAACCAAAGCAGAATAGAGGGGTAGCATTACTTCCTTAGATCTAGACACTATGCTCCTATTGATGCAGGCCAAAATCCCATAGGCTTTTTTTGCCGCCACATCACATTGTTGGCTCATGTTTAACTTGTTGTCCACGAGGACTCCAAGATCTTTTTCACACGTACTGCTCTCGAGCCAGGCGCCACCCATTCTGTATCTTTGCATTTCATTTTTTCTGCCAAAGTGGAGTATCTTGCATTTGTCACTGTTGAACTTCATTTTGTTAGTTTGACCCATCTCTCTAATCTGTCAAGATTGTCTTGAATCCTGCTCCTGTCCTCTGGAGTATTGGCTATACCTCCCAATTTGGTGTTGTCTGCAAACTTGATGATCATGCCTTCTAGCCCTTCATCTAAGTCATTAATAAAGATGTTGAACAGAATCGGGCCCAGGACGGAACCCTGCGGCACTCCACTTGTCACTTCTTTGTGACTCTTGCTTTCCTCCAGATTTTGGGGATCTGACAGGATGCAGTGCAGTTGTTCATCAGCTCCAGCAGCCAGCACGTTACTTTTGGACCAAAGTTCTTGATTTGTTCCATCCGTAGATCTAGGAGTGTGAAGGGATTAAAATTGACTGGTGCATGGAGTGATCGCCTACTCCATGTTGTAAGAGTGTCCTTGCAAAGGCAACTTTATCCTTCTTATATTTGCAGACGATACTATTATTTATTACACTATGTAACATGGTTTTTGTTCCTTTCTTATAAATATAATTTCCTAATCGGTTCTGTTATAAAAACATGGAAAAGGTTTATTAAACTGCAAAAACTTTGTTTCTGCGGCACATCCTACGGTACATTTTGCTATAGTATTTCATCGAGTCTAAACCAATTCAATATAGTATGTTGCAGCCACAAGAACAAAGTTTCTGGAGTATAAGAACTACTTTCAAAATAAGTACCACACAATTAAACAGGAAATAACACTTTAAAACCAGGAACATATTTTTTAATTTGTTATATAGTGTTATTATTTCCTCTCAGGCTAAACAGGTTCAGAGCTGATTAATACTTGAATGGTAGATAGTCAGCAAATGCCAGGTGCTTAGGGCTATATTTCAGAGGAAGGAACTGGTAAAACCACCTTTAAGTATTGCTTGCTTAAACAAAGTGTATGAAATTCATAAGGTCACTATTAGTCAACAGATGACTTGAAAGCTCAAAGGCTCATGCTCAGGTTGAAGGGTGAAAGGTCAAGGAGAGGCTTTGCTCCCTGAGGGGGGGGGGGGAATGCATTTAGCAATGCTATACCACTGACAAAATTTGTAGGGAAAAAAGCGGAGACCAAAATTTTTGGAAAAGCATTACTTTTTATATCATAACCTTTTGGAAAAACCAAAATCTCCATAACCTTTTGGAGAATAATGACATTCACAACCATTTGAAAATCATAACCTTTTGGAAAAGTATGATCTTCCAGAGAAGAGCCAACATTTGTTTGAGTAAAATCTTCTCTTCAGTGGTATATAACCACACGTGAGATCGAACCCAGAACGCCCTGCTTTGAAGCTGATCTGACCCGCAGCAGGGAGTTCCTCAGTTCTCCACTGCCCGCTTGGGCCATCTTCCCAGGAACGTGGTCACAGCAGCAGCTTCAATCAAGAATCTCTTAGACTGCTTCACTTTCTTCCCCCCTCCTAACATTGTAGCAAATCCCCTCAATACAGTATCAATTAATTGTAACTATTTCCTCTCTATAGTGTTACTTTGTGTCTTTTTATTGCCTCTAACCTCTCTCTGCATGAACCTTTCCTCTCCCAAGCTGCAGATGGCTGCCGGCTTGCCCAGGATGCGATTTTCGTGTCCCGGAAAGGCCGACACTGCGCTCCCCTGAACCGCGGATATGGAAACCCACCGGGCCCCTGTATCCGTGAATCAATGGATCACCTCAAAATCGGTGCCATTCTACTCCTGGGAGAATTTGTAAGACTAATGGCTATCTTGGTTTCGCTCTGCTAATCCCTCAGACCTGGGAATAACCATTTGGTGAGTCTGATAGATCTTCGCCTCCTGGCAAAGACCCCTAAATTCCTGCTCAATATCACATGTACTCATGCAAGGCAATTTGGTTTTCAGTTGTCAGACTGATAACCTAGTTGCCTCTGCTCTGTTAGGAACAGAGATTATGCCAATGCACAAAAGAGTAGAGTTTCAGAAGTGTTTTCTTCCAGTGCCTACAAACATCTACTCTCCCATAAAATAACTTGTTTATATATCATGCTCTCAAGAGACAAAATAAAGTAGACTTCATTAAAAGTAATATATCTGGTGTACTCACAGCCTTCATGTATTCAGCATACAAGTACATGACTTGTTAATTCAGTTACAGATAGGATTTGAAATAGTTTCTATGTGCAGATAACACAAGGCATCTTTCTTACAATCAACAGCAACATGAGTTTGCTCTTAACAGTCCAAAGTGTCATGGAGTCTGTGCTCTAATGGAGTCTGAAGTCTTATTTCTTCCTTGATTTCTTTGCAGTATTTATATACCTCCCTGTTGCACACCAAGGTTGGGATTGGCACCTTTGAACCCGTAAACACACCAGTGTTCTTTATAAGCTAAGCAGTTTATTGGAGTTTAATATAGCAATAGCCAAAAAAGGTAAAAAGCATTCAAACGAATAGTAAGGAGATGTCCACAAAATAGTAAATTGAGCAATGTAATATAATCCAGTCAAAATCCAAGTCAGGAAACAGAAAAGTCCCAAAGTCCAATAAACAAGTCCACAGGAGTAAAGTCTTTCAGTTCCCTTGAAGAAACAGAAGCAAACTTGAACCAATAAATCCAAATCCAGGAGTTTGAAACCAAGACAAAAAGCTTACAAAAATCTCAGCATGAACATGAATTCAAAGCAGGAGTATACAGGAATCTCAGCATGAACAGGAAAGCATAGATATCAGGCATGAGGCAAAGACATGGTTGTACATGAAAACCAAATGCTGGACTCACTAAAGGCTATAGATTCACAGGTCCTATATTTATTCAGAAAGCCATAGCAAAAGCATTCAGTTTCCCTTGGGAAACCTCTCCCTGACCCCTCTTTTCTCTCAATCTTCCAGAGTGCTTCCTCCCTAATTCCAGGTGGCAATCCTGATAAATCTGGCCTTTTCGGTCAAAGATTGACTCCCTCGGTTTGCCGATTAGTACATTCCTTTCACTATCACTATTTAGTCTTGATTGTTCAACCTCGGCCTCTTTCTCTGCCTGCACTGAGGCATCTTTGCCTTGTGAACCAACTATCCCATAATCCTCAGGATCAGTCTGGTTAACTGTATTTTCTTGATCATCATCTCCATTCACAAACCCCTGAGAGTCAGCAGAAACCTGATCATTTAACTCAGACATTGGAAACTCTGCAGGCTCATGATCATTCTCCTTTGAAGCCTGAGGCAAAGAGACATCACAGGCTGAGCTCCTACACTCCCTTCTCACCCTGCAAGGGACTTAGGGCAGATTATATATGTTGTGTGTCTATGGCAAACATTCAATGCCATAGACATACAACATATATCGACAAACACAGAGGCAATTTAAGTTTCATGAGGGTATGCTTGAATTCCAGCCACCGGGAGAGCTGTTGCTTCGCAGTCCACTTGTGACACCGAGTCCTTGAAGGAGTACTTCCTCATTCTTTCAACCACTGCTGGAGATTTTATGGTGTCATAAATTAGTTAAATAGGCCTCTCCACTTAAGTGGTACCTAAATTTCCTACCTCATAGATGCAACTGTCTTTCAGGCTGCAAAGGTTGACAGCAAGCTAGACAAATGGTGGGGGGGGGGGGTTACTCTGACCCGGGCTGGCTTCGAACTCAGTCAGTGGTGATTTAATGCAATGGACTCCTAGCCAACTGTGCCACAGCCCAGTCTAAAGCATCTCTTTGCTTTAAAATGGAGTCTGAGATCTCAAAGTACTCCCAGTTCTGATCCTGTGGTCTGCAACCTCTCCCACAACTTCAAGAAACATAGAGCAAAAGGAAAGCTGCATACCAAAACATACATATACAGTACACTAAGCAAACAGAATCATATACAAACAAATTACTAGTGGAGGCTTGAAGAAGGTTGCTATTTCCAACAAAAATGAACCCTACAGGTTTTGGATCACCATCCCAAAATCATAGTTCCCAACAGCTTCCTCGCAGTTTCTTTCAGCCTCATTTCACTTCTCAGGATGTATTGCCAGGACTATGATTTGTAAAATGTGGTGGGGCAACAGAGGCTGGCATTCTTTGGCCCCAAGCCGAGCGAGCGAGCAAGCTGTTGGGAACCATGTCATGGTAGCACAAACACTTCCAGATTCTCCTTGCCTGCCTCCTCACATGTGTTCAGTTCCAAACAAACAGGCATATGCGGTCTTTGCTATCAGCTGTTGCAAGGATGGCACTACAAACTGTTTTGGATTTTATTTTTTATCAAGTGGGTTTGTGGTTAATTTGCAAAAAAAAAAAAGAAAAAAAAAGAGGAAACGGAGAAGGTGGCACAGCTAATGGGCTTTGTGGCAACCTGGAAGCTACATCTTTGTGGTCTTTGTGTTCATTTCAGCCGCTTGTACAGAGACAATCCACTTGTATTCTCTATCACTCATGTTATTAGTTGTGTCAGGACCCTGATAAATTAAATAGAGCTTGGATAAGGTTGCTTTTGGGGAGTATGATGCCTAGACTCCTTGAGCCAGCATGCCTTTTTTCCAAGCTCTGTTAAATTGGTCCTGGGGCTGTAATACTGGACTATTGCTATGCACTCTACGTGGGGCTTCCCTTGGAGATGGCCCAGAAACCCCAATTGGTCCAACGTTCGGTAGCCAGATTACTAACTGGGGTAAATTAAAGGGAGCGGTCAACCCCCCTGCTTAAGGCGCTCCATTGGCTGCCGTTCATCTTCCGGTCCCAATTAAAGGTCCAAATTATGACCTATAAAGCCCGAAATGGCTTGGCACTCACATACCTGTACCCGATTGTTTCCATCAGTGCCTCGAGGCCATTACTGGATGGCAGGTTGAGGGTGAATCCACAAAGATGGAGATCCTATGGCTGGGTCACCCGGGCAGTGGGGATATCCAGCTGCCTACCCTGGATGGTGAGGCGCTACACCCTTCATCACTGGTAAAGAGTCTAGGAATCCTTTTGGACCCTCTGCTGACGATGGAGGCCCAGGTCTCCGCCACTAGCAGAACCACCTTTTTTCATCTGCGGCAGGCTAGACGGCTGGCTCCCTACCTGTCCAGGGACAACCTAGCTATGGTGATCCAGGCTACGGTCATCTCAAGACTGGACTACTGTAACGCCCTCTACATTGGCCTTCCTCTGTCGGTGATCCGGAAGCTCAAGCTGGTACAAAAGGCAGCTGCTCGGTTTCTTGCGGGAACTCTGATGAGATGCCACATAACACCAATCTTACTGCAGCTGCACTGGTTACCAATTGAGCACCGGATCACTTTCAAAGTGATGGTACTTACCTTTAAGGCCTTGCATGGTCTGGGGCCGATGTACCTGAGGGACCGCCTCACCCCCTACCAACCCAGAAATCCCTCCGTTCTGAGGACCAAGATCTATTGGAAATTCCCAGTGTCAAGACCTTGCGTCTAACAGCAACCAGACGCAGAGCCTTCACAGCAGTGGCACCATCACTCTGGAACACTCTGCCACCTGAAGTCCATGCCTTGCGGGATTTATCAGCTTTCCGCAGGGCATGTAAGACTTATCTAAATCCCAGCAACTACAACTCCCAAATGACAAAATCAAAATTTTTAGTGAAGGACATACATTGGGTTGTTAGGTGTATGCTGCCCAAATTTGGTGTCAATTTGCCCACTGGTTTTTGAGTTCTGTTAATCCCACAAACGAACATTACATTTTTATTTATACAGATACCAGGTGCCAGTGTTGCCAGATTAAACATGGAAGATGGCTCCTTGTTGCTGGCTACGTGAGAAGTAACACATTCTGAAATTCCTTCTTCTACCTAAACATTAAAGGCACAGGAATAATTTCCCTTTTTACACCTGGCTACCTTATCAAGGTACTGGGAAATGAGACTGGTCTCAGCCCTGATTCCTATTGAAGTTTCCATCTGCAATAGGTGCTTTATAGTGCTCACTATAATTTCTTGAAGTCAGATCACTGATTTGGCTAGCTCAGCTCTATCCATACTACTTAGTGATGCCTTTTCAGGATTTGGACAGTCATCCGTCATTATTATGAGGGCCTGGACCTTGTCTCTTCTGCACACAAACCCTGTGCTTTGCCACAGAGATGAAGCCTTTCTCTGTTTCATAAACAAATAGGGGAGAAATCCTCCCTTGGCTCCACAGGGTTCCATATCCAATCACACTGGCATCTCCATTTAAAGGAAGAGGAGGAGAAATAGTGCTGCATTCCTGGACCATTAAGCAAGAAAATCCTCCCAATGGTGTTCTCTCCCCCGCACATAGGTAAATAGCAGTGACAAAGAGGATCACCTATCTGAAGAGTTTAGAAAAGTCACTTGATTGGACTACAATGTCCCAAGTCCACCAACCAATACAGCTACTGTTGCCAGCCCTGTTCATCCACAGGCAACGTTCCCATAATAAGAGTTCATCCACATTGCAGAATGAATGCAGCTTGTTGACACCACTTTAACTGCGATGGCCCAATGTTATGGAATAGTGGGAGGTGTAACTTGACAATGTCTTTAACTTTCTCTACCCAAGAGTTCTGGTGCCTCACCAAACTACAAATCCCAGGATCCCAAAGTATTGAACCGTATTTTATTTATTTATTTATTTATTTGCTTTATTTCTATACCGCGTTTTTCAGCCGAATTAGGCGACTCAATGCGGTTTACACAGTGCAAGTTATCACAACAATAAACAGTTAAAAACACATCATATACAATAGCAAAATCAACAATTATTATCAATTCATGACGCCTCGATAACAGAGCAAAATCCATTCTCATAATCCTTGTGCCATTCCTATGTTCAATTTTACCGTCTTCCTATGTTCAGTTGCACTATTTAGCCAAACGCTTGCTCGTAGAGCCAGGTCTTAACCTTCTTCCGAAATGCCAGCAGCGAAGGGGCCTGTCTGATGTCTATGGGTAGGGCATTCCATAGCCGAGGGGCCACCACCGAGAAGGCCCTGTCTCTCGTCTCCGCCAACCGTACCTGTGATGCAGGCGGGACCGAGAGCAGGGCCTCCCCGGACAATCTTAATGTCCGCGTCGGTTCATAGGTGGAGATACGTTCGGAGAGGTAAGTGGGGCCGGAACCGTTTAGGGCTTTGTAGGCTAACGCCAACACCTTGAATTGTGCACGGTAGCAGATTGGCAGCCAGTGGAGCTGGCTCAACAGAGGAGTGGTGTGCTCCCTGAGTGCCGCTCCTGTTAGCAACCTGGCTGCCGAACGCTGGACCATCTGAAGCTTCCGGGCAGTCTTCAAGGGCAGCCCCACGTAGAGTGCGTTGCAGTAATCTATACGGGATGTAACCAGAGTGTGGACTACCATGGCCAAGTCAGACTTCCCGAAGTATGGGCGCAGCTGGCGCACGAGCCTAAGCTGTGCAAATGCTCCCCTGGTCACCGCCGAGACCTGGGGCTCCAGGCTCAGCGATGAATCCAGGACCATAACAGTTACAGTGGTGTCAAAAGGCATTAACTCAACAAGGTAGATGTACCACAGGCCCCTTCTACACTGGCATATAAAATCCAGATTATCTGCTTTGATCTGGATTTTATTTATTTATTTATTATTTAAAATATTTTTTATTGAATGCGTTTCAATGATTACAAAATTAAAAACTTAGGGAAAGTGTGTTTTGGATAGAGAAGGGAATGGAATGGACCAATGGGCAAGAGTTGGAGGGGGGGGGGTATACTTATTTATTTACGTACAATATTTATAGCCCGCCTTTCTCAGCCATACAGCGACTCAAGGTGAGTTACAGATTGGCAAATTCGATGCCAGGCATTCATAAAAGTGCCATTAAAAACAATCAACATTACAATATAAAACATAAATAAATGCCATTAAAGCATATACTCATTGGTGTCATCCTGTTAAAAACATGATCCAGTAACATCATATGGCTATTCCATGTTCATTCAAAGTTCCATGTTACCTATTCCACTGCATTCTCAAAAGCTTGCTTTACTTTTTTCCGGAAAGTCAAGAAGGGAAGGGGCTGATCTAATATCCCTGGGGAGGGAGTTCCATAGCTGGGGGCACCACTCAGAAGGCCCTGTCCTTCGTCTCTGCCAATCGCACATGTGATGCAGGCAGGATTGAGAGCAGGGCCTCCCCAGATGATCTTAAGCTCCTAGATCAGGAGTCCTCAAACTTTTTAAACAGAGGGCCAGGTCACAGTTCCTTAAATTGTTGGGGGGCCGGATTGTAATTTAAAAAAACATGAATGAATTCCTATGCACATTGTACATATCTTATTTGTAGTGCAAAAAATTACAATCATTAAAATGAAGAACAATTTTAACAAACATAAACTTATTATTATTTCAATGGGAAGTGTGGGCCTGCTTTTGGCTGATGAGATAGGGTTGTTGTTGTCGTTGTGTGCTTGAAAGTAATTTCAGACTTAGGTTAAACCTGAGTGAGGGCCGGGTAAATGACCTTGGAGGGCCATTTCCGGCCCCCAGGCCTTAGTTTGAGGATCCCTGTCCTACATGGTTCATAGGAGGAGATACGTTCGGACAGGTAAGCTGGGCCAGAATCGTTTAGGGCTTTATAGGCTAAATTGTAACATGCACAGATATCTATAACAACAATTACAAAAACTGTAGATTGCAAATCACAATTTCTATATTCGAAGAATTTCTACATTGAATGTAACATGAGAACATTCACACGATTAATTAAAAACTGTTTATAATTGGAAGATAATTTTTCAATACTTTGTTAACACAGTAAAACTAGAGCTTCCAAAATCACAATTAAATAATGTCAGGCACAGTGACACAAAATAACACTTCCTATATTATCGAAAGATCTTCTTCCATAAACAACATCAGAAATAGTGACACATGGTTTATCAATATCTTGTCAACACAATGAACTTAGAGCTTCCAAAATAACAGTTAAACAATATCCGGCACAGTGGCACAAAATAACACTTTCTATGTTGTAATTTACTTTCTTTGTTGTCGAAAGATCTTCTTCCATAAACAACATCAGTGACAGTGACACACAACAAGGTCTCCGGGGTTGTTTCCCTTGGCCCAGGTAAGCTGGGCCAGAATTGTTTAGGGCTTTATAGGCTAAAGCCAGAACTTTGAATTGTGCTTGGTAGCAAATTGGCAGCCAGTGGAGCTGACACAACAGAGGAGTAGTGTGTTCCCTGAGTGCCGCTCCTGTTAGTAACCTGGCTGCTGCCCGTAGGACCATTTGAAGCTTCCCAACAGTCTTCAAAGGAAACCCCACATAGAACGCATTGCAGTAATCTATTCGGGATGTAACCAGAGCGTGGACCACCGTGGCCAAGTCAAACTTCCCAAGGTGTAGGCGTAGCTGGCGCACAAGTTTTAACTGTGCAAATGCTCCCAAAACTTGGGGTTCCAGGCCCAGCTATGAGTCCAGGATCACACCCAAACTGCAAACCTGCGTCTTCAGAGGAGTGTAACCCTATCCAACACAGGCTGTAACTCTATGCCTTATGTAACCCTATTCATTCATGTTTTTTTCAAATTATAATCCAGCCCTCCAACAATTTGAGGTTCGCAGCTTGGGTGTGATCCTGGACTCAGCGCTGAGCCTGGAACCCCAGGTTTCGGCGGTGACCAGGGGAGCATTCGCACAATTAAAACTTGTGCGCCAGCTGCGCCCGTACCTTAGGAAGTCTGACTTGGCCACGGTAGTCCACGCTCTGGTTACATCCCGTATAGACTACTGCAACGCTCTCTATGTGGGGTTGCCTATGAAGACTGCTCGGAAGCTACAAATGGTCCAACGATTGGCAGCCAGGTTGTAACAGGAGCAGCACTCAGGGAGCACACCACTCCTCTGTTGCGCCAGCTCCACTGGCTGCCAATCTGCTACCGGGCACAATTCAAAGTGCTAGCTTTAGCCTTTAAAGCCCTAAACGGTTCTGGCCCGACCTATCTGTCCGAATGCATCGCCCCCTATGAACCAGTTAGGACATTAAGATCGTCCGGGGAGGCCCTGCTCTCGATCCCGCCAGCCTCACAAGCACGGCTGGTGGGGACGAGAGACAGGGCCTTCTCAGTGGTGGCCCCTCGGCTGTGAAATGCCCTTCCCACAGAGATTAGATCAGCTCCCTCCCTACTGGCATTCAGGAGAAGAGTGAAGACCTGGCTCTTTGAACAGGCGTTTAATTAAGCAGTGCAATTAATTGATTGATCATTGGAACATGGAATAATGGACAAGGAGATCGGATTATGATTTTACTGATGAGACGTGATGGATTAGTTATATGGATGTATTGATGTTATATTGATGTATTGATGTTTTGTTATATTGGTGTAGTTGTCATGGTTACTGTTTTAAATGCTAATGTTGTGCACTTTGTATACTGATTTGGTTGTAAACCGCTCTGAGTCGCCTACGGGCTGAGAGAGAGCGGTATACAAATGAAGTAAGTAAATAAATAAATAAATATGCCCTGTTCGGCCTTGCGACTGACCAGGAGTACCTCTGTCTTGTCTGGATTCAATTTCAATTTGTTTGCCCTCATCCAGATCATCACAGCAGCTGCAGAGTTATGCCAGGTTAGCCGACCCTGAATGGACTTTTATAGGACATTATAGACTCATATAATCCAGTTCAAGCAGATATTGTGGATGCTCAGCTTTGATAATTTGATTATATGGCAGAGTAGAAGGGGCCGTAGTCGAACAAAAAGGGCATCTGAATCTTTATCCAATTGCCAGTAAGACGCAGTCCTGGCTGCTGATACCTATGACAGTAGGACTGCAAACCAGGTCCCTCTTTTAGCTCAGACTTCAAGGAACTCTCCAAGGTGCTGAACCACACTCATAAAACATGTTCTATGCTTTAGAGCAGTGGTTCTCAACCTTCCTAATGCCGCGACCCCTTAGTACAGGTCCTCATGTTGTGGTGACACCCAACCATAACGTTATTTTTGTTGCTACATCATAACTGTAATTTTCTGTTGTTATGAATTGTAATGTAAATATCTGATATGCAGGATGTATTTTCAATCACTGGACCAAATTTGGCACAAATACCCGATACGCCCAAAATTTGAATACTGGTGGGGTTGGGGGTGATTGATTTTGTCATTTAGTAATGCTGGAATTGCTGGGATTTATAGTTCACCTAAAATCAAAGAGCCTTCTGAACTCCATCAATGATGGAATTGAATCAATCATGGCACACAGAATTCCCAAGACCAAGAGAAAATACTGGGAAGGTCTGGTGGACATAGACCTTGAATTTTTTGAGTTGTAGTTCACTTACATCCAGAGAACACAGAGAACAAGCAATGATGGATCGGGATCAAACTTGGCACAAATACTCAATATGCCCAAATGTGAACACTGGTAGAGTTTGGAGAAAATAGACCTTGCCATTTGGGAGTTGTAGTTGTTGGGATTTATAGTTCACCCACAATGAAATAACATTCTGAACCCCACCAACAATAGAATTGGACCAAACTTTCCACACAAAACCCTCGTGACCAACAGAAAATACTGTGTTTTCTTATGGTCTTTGGCGACCCCTCTGACACCCCCTCGCAACCCCCACAGGGATCCCGATCCCCAGGTTGAGAAACACTGCTTTAGAGGGCTCCTTTAAAGTTCAGACCAAAAGCAAGAATGGATTGATACAGATGGCCACCTTTTCTCGTTGGCTGAGCTTCTATGCCTTGATCAACACCTTGACAGGCACCTCCAAGGCTGTGCCTCCCATAAAAATGAATTGTGACAAATGCACTGAGAGATTAACTCCCTTGCTCACCAGCCAGGAACAGAGCAAGAGTAAAAGTCCATTCAGGGTCGGCTAAACTGGCATAATAGTTATTAACTCTACAGCCTCTGGGGCCAAGCCCACCTATACCTTCACTCTCAATTCTGCTCGCTTCGCAGACGGCATTCTACTGCTGTATATGAGGGTGACGTAATGTAGAACAAGTGCAGCTAAGCAGACGCCGCATATGACGGACGCCTGCATTGCGCCGTTTCCCCAGCCCTCCTTGCTGCAAGCCTCACATTTCCCAGGGAGGGTGCGCAGAAGCACATTTAGTCAGTGTGCCTGGCTCATTCACAGCTGTGGCTGAGCGCACAAGAATGCTATGGCAGCAGCTGCTGCTTAGATCCACACAGAGAGTGTTTTGTGAGCCTATGCCAGTGTCTACATGGCTCTCTACTTAGTCTGTTTCAGGAGGTTGGCTGCCCTATTTGTCACGCCAGCTAGACTAAGACCAGAGCTTCTTTCTTCCCTTGTGACCCCTTTCCTCTTGAGACGTTTTAATATGACCCCAAGTATATGGATATAGAAAACAGATACAAAAATCAAACATTTACTTTTAGAATCATAAAATCATAGAATTGGAAGAGACCTCATGGGCCATCCAATCCAAACCCCTGCCAAGAAGCAGGAAAATCGCATTCAAAGCACCCCCCACAGATGGCCATCCAGCCTCTGTTTAAAAGCTTCCAAAGAAGGAGCCTCCACCACACTCCGGGGCAGAGAGTTCCACTGCTGAATGGCTCTCACAGTCAGGAAGTTCTTCCTCATGTTCAGGTGGAATCAGATGGATCCGTGCTGCCAGCAAGATCAAATTTCCTCTTGCAGAGGCAAAGCTAGCCTGCCATTTTCCTTTTATAATAATCCATGAATTCCCCATTTGCCTCCTCTATATAAATAAAAATGTAATGTTCGTTTGTGGGATTAACATAACTCAAAAACCACTGGACGAATTGACACCAAATTTGGATACAATACACGTATCAGGCCAACAAGTGACCATTCTCATAAAAACACAGTGGGAGAATCATAGAGTCATAGAGTTGGAAGGGACCTCATGGGCCATCCAGTCCAACCCCCTGCCTAGAAGCAGGAAAATTGCATTCAAAGCACCCCTGACAGATGGCCATCCAGCCTCTGTTTAAAAGCTTCCAAAGAAGGAGCCTCCACCACACTCCGGGGCAGAGAGTTCCACTACTGAACGGCTCTCACAGTCAGGAAGTTCTTCCTCATGTTCATATGGAATCTCCTTTCTTGTAGTTTGAAGCCATTGTTCTGCATCCTAGTCTCCAGGGCAGCAGAAAACAAGCTTGCTCCCTGTGACTTCCTCTCACGTATTTATACATGGCTATCATGTCTCCTCTCAGCCGTCTCTTCTTCAGGCGGAACATGCTCAGCTCTTTAAGCCGCTCCTCATAGGGCTTGTTCTCCAGACCCTTGATCACTCTGGACACATTCCAGCTTGTCAACATTTCCCTTCAGTTGCAGTGCCCAGAATAAGACACAATATTCCAGGTGTGGTCTAGCCAAGGCAGAATAGAGGGGTAGCATGACTTTCTATAATGCACAGATATCTATGTAACAATGTAACAACATCGGTTTCAATAGCCAAAAACAATTCAAAACAATAAGAATTCCACAATTGTTTTAGTCTTGCTTCACAATTCCAACTGGGTTCTAATTGTAACTATACTGTAACTCTAGACATGGTCTACATGAATGTTCAAAGGAAAATAGTACACATGTCAAATATTATAAACACAACAACAAGTAATCCCGGGTACACTATTCTTGTTTCGGGGATTCTTCTTCAGGTTGTAAGTAGTCTATAACAGTTTTTTGGTGTGTATTTTCTTCATATACTCCATAGTCACAATGTCCCAGTCCTGCTCAAGTTCTAGGTTGTAGCATATATTGTCCTGTGGCTCAAACCAAGCTCTATTGGATCTTTTTTCTTGCAACTGCTGTGTCTTTAATTGCACTTGCTCAGTCCTGTTACAATTCCAGGCTTTGTGGTGTTTCTTGTATTCTAAACAAAACATAAGTACATACTACTAGTAATTTTACTAAATAAACCAGAATAGATAAGTACAATAAACCCCTGTGTTCTCCATAACCTTGTTAGAATATATACAGAATATAAAAATGATATTATATAGTGGACTTACATGCTGTGGCTCATGCAGAGCTCTGTATATTTTCTCTACCTGCAAGTTCCTTATGGTTTACATCCTGTCTTCAAATAGTTAGTTGCACTAAAGATAACAGGTGAAGTCCAGTCTGTCATTAAGGCCTTTGGGGAATGTAGAATTCAATTTAAAGGACCAGAAGGTCTCCCTTTGTAAAAGAAGTTTTTTTACATCACCTCTGGGTTTGACTTTCTCTATAGCAAAAAAATTAAGACTCTCATGGGAATGAGAGTGCTGTTGTTGTGCTGTTGTAATTTTAGAGTTTTTTAATACTGGTAGCCAGATTTTGTTCATTTTCATGGTTTCCTCCTTTCTGTTGAAATTGTCCACATGCTTGTGGATTTCAGTGGCTTCTCTGTGTAGTCTGACATGGTGGTTGTGAGAGTGGTCCAGCATTTCTGTGTTCTCAAATAAAATGCTGTGTCCAGGTTGGTTCATCAGGTGCTCTGCTATGGCTGATTTCTCTGGTTGAAGTAGTCTGCAATGCCTTTCATGTTCCTTGATTCGTGTTTGGGCGCTGTGTTTGGTGTCCCTATATAGACTTGTTCACAGCTGCATCTAAAACACTAAAATTGCAACAGCACACAACAGAGAGGAAGCAAGCAGGGACATCTAATTACCTCTCAACAAAAATTTGCTCCAGGCACAGTCAGCCCATTGTATGCTAATCAAGGTGGTCAGTTGAAACATTCACACCTAGCTCCAGCAAACAAGAGTCCTTTGTCCCACCCTGGTCATTCCACAGATATATAAACCCTTTTTCCTAGTTCCAACAGATCTCACTACCTCTGAGGATGCTTGCCATAGATGCAGGCGAAACGTCAGGAGAGAATTCCTCTAGACCATGGCCATACAGCCTGAAAAAACCTACAACAACCCAGTGATTCCGGCCATGAAAGCCTTCGACTCTGCTTGCAGTGGAGGCCTGGGCATCCATCGTCAGCAGATGGTCTAAAAGGACTTCCAGACTTTACCAAAGATGACTGGCATAATGTCACACCATCCAGGGTAGGCAACCGAATCACTCCTCCGTCCGGGTGACCAAACCAAAGGATCTCCGTCTTCGCTGGATTCACCCTTAACCTGCTGGCACACAACCATCCAGTAACGGCCTCAAGGCATTGATGGAAATTATCGGGTATGGAGTCTGGTGGGCCTTCCATCCTCAGAATGAGTTGAGTGTCATCAGCATACTGATAGCACTCAAGCCCAAAGCCTCGCAACATTTACACCTAGCTCCAGCAGACAGGGGTTCCTTGTCCCACCCTGGTCATTCCACAGGTATATAAACCCTTTTTCCTAGTTCCAACAGACCTCACTACCTCTGAGGATGCTTGCCATAGATGCAGGCGAAACGTCTGGAGAGAATGCCTCTAGACCATGGCCATAGAGCCCAAAAAAAAAAACCTACAACAACCCATATTATTTTGATCCTATGAAGTTGTGGATCTGCAATCCTGTTCTATCCTGTTGAATGGAAGCCAATCCTTTACTCACTACACGTAAGTTTCTGCTGCTTATGAACTGTGAGGGTTATTTTTGAGCCTAGCAGCTCTTGATTCCCTACATGAAGCACAGCCAGGAAATACAGGGAAAATATGACATTCTAGGAAGAAACAGCAATAAGTTCATTTCTTTTTAAATTGGTAAACTATGGGATTTCCCCCTCCAGACAAAATAAGGCCTTCAGGGGAGCCTACAGCTATTTAGAAATGTGCAAGTGTGTGTGTGTGTAATAAATACATAATGAAAGCCAAAACTAAATATACTAAATAATGATGTGGAGCAAACAAAAATTAAAGAGGAACCTGGACGAAATATTGAGATCTGGCTTTGCTATTCCTTAGTCCAGGGAGGGTTGGCTGATGCTGTCATTTGCTCTTGCTCTCTGGTTCAAGATGAAAATCATCTTTTCTCTTCTTAGGGCTTTTACAATCTGTCCATTTTAAATGAGTTTCTCCAGTGGGACTCAATGCTGCTCTGACAAGTCACTGCCAAGAGAGCACTCCAAAACCAAAGTACCCGCGCAGAAGAGATGCCATCTCTGAAAGCGGCTTGTCTTCCCTTAGTAGGGAAGGACATGAAGACAAAGGCACCAGAGAATGATAGCTGGCGAGGCTTATGTGGGACAAGGTGAACTTTTAAGGAGTCAGGTACCAAGGTATTTCAAAGCATTGAAGGCAAAAGCAGTACTTGAAATGGTGCACAGAAACACTGGTAGTCCTTGTAACTCTTTCAGGCCACGTACATTTCAGAGGATGGAACTTCTGCCATTTCACTCTTCTCCAGTTTGTTTAGAACTCATCTCCTTTCCATAATAATAATAATAATCATCATCATCATCATCTATAAATAAAAATGTAATGTTCGTTTGTGGTATTCACAGAACTCAGAAACCACTGGATGAATTGACACCAAATTTGGACAGCATACACCTAACAACCCAATGTATGTCCTTCACTCAAAAAAAAAAGATTTTGTCATTTGGGAGTTGTAGCTGCTGGGATTTATAGTTCACCTACAATCAGAGCATTCTGAACCCCACCAACGATGGAATTGAACCATCTCCCATGACCAACAGAAAATACTGCAAGGGTTTGGTGGGCAGTGTCCTGTGGTTTTGGAGTTGTAGTACACCTACATCCAGAGAGCACTGTGGACTCAAATAATGATGGATCTGGACCAAACTCTACATGAATACTCCATATGCCCAAATGTGAACACCGGTGGAGTTTGGGGAAAACAGAATCTTGACATTTGAGAGTTGTAGTTGCTGGGATTTATAGTTCACCTACAATCACAGAGCATTCTAGTATGATGACTGACCACTGTAGTTTTGAATATATTTGTTGTTTTAATGTGTTATTGTAATATGAACTATGATGTTTTTACCGATTGTATGGGTTTTTATGGTTGGAAACCGGTCTGAGTCCCTCAAAATAGGTGAGAAGGTCGGTATATAAAACTTTGAAATAAATAAATAAATAAATTCTGAACCCCACCAACGATAGAATTGGGCTAAACCTCCCACACAGAACACCCATGTGGGCCACAGCAATGCGTGGCAGGGGACAGCTAATATTATTATTATTAATAATAATAATAATAATAATAACCTTTATTTATACCCCACCACCATCTCCCCAAGGGGACTTGGGACAGCTTACATGAGGCCAAACCCAGCAATACAGTAAAACAATATACAAAAACAAAACAAAACAAAACAAAACAAAACAAAACAAAACCCAAAACCCAAAACCCAAAACCCAACCACCCAACCACCCAACCACCCAACCACCCAACCACCCAACCACCCAAAACCCAACCCCCCAAAACCCAACCCCCCAAAAAACCCCAAAAAACCCCCCAAAACCCCCAAAAAACCCCAAAAAAACAAAAACCAAAAAAACCAAAAAACCAAAACCAAAACCAAAACCAAACCAAACCCCATTTTAAACACATCAACAATATAAAATCATAACATTTAAAACACGAAAATTGATCACATTGGGCGGGCCGATTCAAATAGATTAAAAATTGAAAACACTGGTGAGATAGCAATGTAATGAGACAGCAATGTAATGTGTCTGGACAAAGGATCTGAGAGGTAGATTAGGGTATGGTTGTACTAGCAGGTAAAATAACGTGTTACCAAGGGTCATTTTACAGAGGTAGGTCATGTCAGGGTGTTATTGTTCATTCGTCCATTGAAGGCACACCGGAACAGCCAGGTTTTCAAGCTCTTCCTGAAGACTGCTAGGGTGGGGGTTGTCTAATATCTCTGGGGAGCGAGTTCCAGAGTTGGGGGGCCACCACAGAGAAGGCCCTCTCCCTTGTCCCCACAAGTCATGTTTGCGATGGGGGTGGGAGCAAGAGAAGGGCCTGTCCAGAAGATGGAAGGAAGGAACATTTGTACTAGGGGTGTGCAAATCTTCATTTTTAAATTGTTAAGTTGTATCTAATTTGTAAGTTTTTGATATACAAAGAGATATTAACAAACATGGGGGGAGCACTCACGCAAAAACTTAAGAATTAAAACTCACCCAATACTATTTTATTTGAATTCTGTAATGCTCAGAAGTCAGTTTCATTTTAATCGCAAGGAAGGCGAAGCCAAAAAGGCTCCCATTCCTCTTGAAATTAAGACGAGATAGGCTGCCTCTTGCCACGAGGGGAGGAAAGCAGCAGGTGGGACGAGCTGAGTGAGCTGGGAAAGAGACTGAGAAAGCACAGAATTCTGGGAAATGTAGTTTGGGAAGGCGAGGAGCCTTATGGCAAAGAATTCAAAATGCCCTTCCCTAAACTACATTTCCCAGAATTCTGCTCAGCATCAGAAAGCCCCAATTAGGAGAGGGGAGAGATTTGTCCCTGCTAGCAGCAGCCAGAGTTCCAATAAATTGTTGAATCTGCAAAGAGGAGGACTGTTTGATACTTCAATACTAGTAAGTAAATCAGTCCTGGACTGGTGAGAAGTCCCTAAAATGAAGTTCTATTGGTTATTAATATGTTGTGCTGTGTATCATACAGAGAGAGGCATTCGGTAATAGTATGATAGCTGGGTCTGGAAGTGCCGAGCGTTACGCAAATTCCGCAATGGTGGTTGTGAATCAGGGAAGGGGAGAGCGGCACACTGAGGGCAGAAATATACTTCAATTTGGTGGAAGGATAGAAAGGAGGGGAGGGTTAGGATAAAGTTTAGGATGAGGTTTAGGGTTTGGGGTAGGTAGGTTAAGTCTTAGGGTTAGGGTTAGAATTAGGCTTAGGGGTTAGGGTAAGATTTAGGGTTCGGATAAGGATTAGGATTCAGGTTTGGGTTAGGAGTAGGGTTAAGGATTAGGATTAGGTTAAGGTTTAAGTTAAGGCATAGGGTTCGGGTAAGGGTTAGGGCTTTACCATTAAATAATTCTTACGTTCCTTCTATAATATCTGTGTTCCATTCTGTGTTGTGCAAACAGCGCTCCCGAAGGAGTGAAGTGGAAAGAGGGTAAGGCTCAGAGTTTCTGGACCCAGCTGTCATGCTATTACCAGGCACTCAATGAGATAGCTGTTGTGGCTTTAAAAAATGTGTTTGTCAAAACTTTAAAAAAATCCCAAAAATCAATAAATGAATGAATATTTCTGAAACTTGAGCAGAATGATCCCCTGTTATCTTGTGTCACTGTATAGAAAATTCAAGGAGATATCGCTCATCATTCTTTTAAAACGTATTGTTTGTAAAAACTTTGAAAATTCCCCAAAAATCCATGGATGAATGAAACGTTCTGAAACTTGATGGGCTAACAGTGGTAAATGTGTTCTATTTGGTTATGTAATTTTAATTAATATCACTGCTTAATTGTTATGTAATTGATTTTATATTGCTGTTTTATATTGTTGTTTTGATACTGTTGGCATTGAATAGTTGCCTGTGTTAGCCGCCCTGAGTCCCCCCTCGGGGGTGACAAGGGCAGGGTAGAAATAGTCTAAATAAATAAATAAATTGTAGCAAGTTTCATGCTAATGGGGTAGAAAGGGGCCCTTGAAGTTTCCCAATTGGCACAATCACGTAACAAAAGTAACAAAAAAGTAGTTAACTTGTTATAGTTACGATACAGACCCTGTCCAATTTTGGAAACACTTTAGGAATTATCCCCCCCCCCCCCCAATTTCATAATTAGTATTGAAGCATTGTTTTCATTGATCACACAGGCCTCACTTGTACATACCTAGTGTTCTTTACATCCAGCGAAATATCCTAAAGGTATCAGATCCTGTCTGATCTTGGAAGCTAAACATAGCCCTGGTTAATATGTGAATGGGAGACAACCAATATATACCAAGAACTATAGACTATGTGTCAGGGGAAGAAACTGGCAAATCACCTTTAGATATTCCTTGTCTAAGAAACCCCAGTAAAATTCATGGCTGACGTGACTTGAAGGCACATAGGCTGACGTGACTTGAAGGCACATAAATACTCAATAGGGATGTTACAAAAGCATAACTGTTTTTCTGTTGCATGTGAAGTTACATCTAGTGCACCATATTGAGTTGGCAAAGATGCATCATGTCATAGAGGTCCCATGGCACCCTATGCTCCTTCTCTCATACACAAAACATTCCTAACAACACCCCTGGCTCAGAGGTTCAACCTCATGGGAGATTACAGATCAGCATATGAACACTTCCAAGCTTTGACCAACTACTCATCTGACCCTCACTTTGTCCACTATGGATCCTAGAGAGTGATCCACAGCTTCATTCAAATTCCATAAAAACCAAACATAGCATAAGGGGGGGGGGTGCCTTTGGTCACAAAGCAACACCAACACTGTATCCTTAGGTGACCCTGTTCACTGGCTCTACGTAGGTGTTGAACAACACAAGAGATAACATGTTAGAGCTAGCAGCATCTGCATGCCTATGCTAATAGCTAGTTTGCACATACTTTGACATCTTGTTTACTTCCAATCACCCTTTTCTTGCATCTCATGTAACTTGCAGCCATTTTCATTTCTCTTCACTTCCCCCTTAGAGCATGTTTAGGGACATGGGTTTTTTTAAACAAATAAATATATATTTTATGTTATACTAGTCGTCCCCTGCCATGTGTTGCTATGACGCAGTCTGTGTATATGTGTTTTGTGTGTGTTTTGTGTGTGAATATATGTGTACATATGTGGTTTTGTGCATGCGTTGTAATGTACTTTTTATTTTCTGGCTTTTAAGTCCCTTCTGTTGTGTTTCTCAGTGTTTTTATGAGTGATGGTCACTCATTGGCCTGATTGGTGTATTGTGTCCAAATTTGAGTCAATTCGCCCAGTGGTTTTTGAATTATGTTAATCCCACAAATACACATTACATTTTTATTTATATAGACTAGCCGTCCCCTGCCACACGTTGCTGTGGCCCACATGGGGGTTCTGTGTGGGAGGTTTGGCTCAATTCTATCGTTGGTGGGGTTCAGAATGCACTGTGATTGTTGGTGAACTATAAATCCCAGCAACTACAACTCCCAAATGTCAAAGTCTATGTCACACAAACTCCACCAGTGTTCGCATTTGGGCATATGGAGTATCCATGCCAAGTTTGGTCCAGATCCAGCATGGTTTGAGTCCACAGTGCTCTCTGGATGTAGGTGAACTACGACTTCAAAACCAAGGGACACTGCCCACCAGGCCCTTCCAGTATTTTCTGTTGGTTATGGAAGAACTGTGTGCCAAGTTTGGTTCATTTCCATCGTTGATGGGGTTCAGAATGCTGTTTGATTGTAGGTGAACTATTAATCCCAGCAACTACAACTCCAAAATGTCAAGGTCTATTTTCCTCAAACTCCACCAGGGTTCACATTTGGGCATATTGAGTATTAGTGCCATGTTCTAGATCTATCATTGTTTGAGACTACCGTGCTCCCTAGATATAGGTGAACTTCAACTCCCAAATTCAAGGCCAATGCCCACCAGGCTTTTCCAATATTTTCTGTTGGTCATAGGAGTTCTGTGTGCCAAGTTTGGTTCAATTCCATTTTTGGTGGAGTTCAGAATACTCTTTGATTGTAGGTGAACTATAAATCCCAGCAACTACAACTCCCAAATGACAAAATCAATCCACCCACAACCCCACCAGTATTCAAATTTGTGTGTATGAGGTATTTGTGCCAAATTTGGTCCAGTAAATGAAAATACATCCTGAACATCAGATATTTACATTATGATTCATAACAGAAGCAACATTACAGTTATGAAGTAGCAACGAAAATAATGTGATTGGGATCACCACAACATGAGGAACTGGATTAAGGGGTCGTGGCATTCGGAAGGTTGAAAACCACTGTTATAGGACTACATTTCCTATTCCAGAATGGAAGTGTGAACCAGAAATGTATAACTTCTAACTGTCTTGATTTGGCAGGGCCAGTCCCAAGTAATCCTTTCTCATCCCGCTTTTTAAGTCACGTTCAAGTGGCACAATTTTCTTTCCTCCGCTCACTTTCCGTCTTTGTACTCGGCTTTTTCCAATGAGTCTAAAGCAGTGTTTCTCAACCTGGGGGTCGGGACCACTGAAGGGGTTGTGAGGGGGTGTCAGAGGGGTCGCCAAAGACTATCAGAAAACACAATATTTTCTGTTGGGCATCAGGATTCTGTGTGGGAAGTTTGGCCCAATTCTATCGTTGGTGGAATTCTGAATGCTCTTTGATTGTAGGTGAACTATTAATCCCAGCAACTACAACTCCCAAATGTTAAGGTTTGTTTTCCCCAAACTCCACCAGTGCTCACATTTGGGCATATTGAGTATTTGTGCCAAGTTTGGTTCAGATCCATCATTGTTTTAGTCCATAGTACTCTCTGGATGTGGGTGAACTACAAATCCAAAACCCAAGGTCCGTGCTCATCAAATCCTTCCAGTATTTTCTGTTGGTCATGGGAATTCTGAGTGCCAAGTTTGATTCAATTCCATCATTGGTGGAGTTCAGAATCCTCTTTGATTGCAGGTTAACTATAAATCCCAGCAACTATACCTCCCAAATGATAAAAATCAATCCAGGCCCGGACCAGGCTCGTAGCCAGAATTTCAATTCGGGAGGGGGGTGAGTTTTTTTCAGGAGGGGTTTCGGGGGGGGAGGGCTGAGTTTCGGGGGGGGCTGAGTCTGAGTGAAAGAGGGTCTAGCCTAGCAAACCTTTTGTATCATTACCCCAATACCCCCATGCATATGGGATATATTGAGCATGGTGATCAGATCATGATATGAATAAACATAACAGTTTAAATAATGCACCAGTAAGGCCTTTTCGCTGAAGCCCTTCAACCCCCCCCCCCCCCGGCTACATGCCTGGCCCGGACCCCACCAGTATTCATATTTGGACGTATCAGGTATTTGTGCCAAATTTGGTCCGGTGAATGAAAATACATTCTAAATATTAGATATTTACATTACATTTTAAACAGAGGCTGGACGGCCATCTGCCAGGGGTGCTTTGAATGCAATACTCCTGCTTCTTGGCAGGGGGTTGGACTGGATGGCCCATGAGGTCTCTTCCAACTCTATGAATCTATGATTCTATAATTCATGACAGTAGCCAAAATTACAGTTACGAAGTAGTAACGAAAATAATGTTATGGTTGGTGGTCACCACCAAATGGGGGGCTGTATTAAGGGGTCACGGCATTAAGAAAGTTGAGAACCACTGGTCTAAAGTGCAAAAGTCAGTGGCATTCGATTAATTTGGGTCAGGACAGTGAGCAAGACACTGAATGTTGAAGGGTTAGGAAAGCTGAGACAAAAGCAAACTGCTGCAGCTTTCCTTAGTTTCCGGATTTTCCAAATTCAGGCATTTACATTTGCCATCTCAACCACATGTTGCTTGAGGTTGCTTTTGGCCACATGTGCCCTAGTTTCCATCTGTGAAATGTTGGAGGGTAGAGAAATGCCTCTTTTCTCACAAACTGCTTTGTAGGGGTGGGTCCTGCATTTTTTCCATCCCCACCCCTTTGGTGTGATTTCCGTTTGGACCCTCCTGGCATTTGGCAAAGGAACACCACGCACTGTGGATACGAGCAAAGAAGCAGGTGGCCCCGGGTGGAACAGTGAGCAAACCATTTAATAGGAAGGCGAGGGAAAAGTAACTGGCAGAGCGTCAACAACCCCTTTGGAAATGTTCAAAGGAGCAGCTTCTTGGCAAGCTTACTACTCATCACTTTTCGTCTTTGCGTAACAGGCAGAAATCAACAGTTGAAGCTTCTCGTGTTGTGATACTTCTCCAAATCTGGCTGGAAAGTTTGATCTAGCCTGTGTTGAAAACATAGTTTTTTAAAAATGGGTAAATCCAAGATAAGAGCCAGCATAGCATAGTAGTTTGCGTGTTAAACTACATCTGAGGGTATAATGGTTCAAATCCTCACTCAACCCTGAAAACCCTTGTTGTGTCTTGGTTTCCCTTTCACAACTCTGATTCTAATTCTCTGAGTTTTGCTTGGGTTCTTGAATAAGTTACAGTTCTTTCATTTCCTTTAATTGCCTCTTGCTATATATACATGACGTATAGGTTAAAAAGGTAAAGGTTTTCCCCTGACATGAAGTCCAGTCATGTCCAACACTGAAGGTTTGTGCTCATCTCCATTTCTAAACCAAAAAGTCGGCGTTGTCCACAGACATCTCCAAGGTCATGTGGCTGGCATGACTGCATGGAGCACCGTGACCTTCCCGCTGGGAGCAGTGCCTATTGATCTACTCACATTTGCATGTTTTCGAACTGCTAGGTTGGCAGAAGCTGGAGCTAACACCGCTCCCTACATTCAAGGTTGTGACCTTTCGCTCAGGAAGTTTAGCAACTTAGCACTTTAACCCTAAATAAAAATGTAATGTCAGTTTGGGGAATTAATATAACTCAAAAACCACTGGACAAATTGCCGCCAAATTTGGCCACAAGACACCTACTAACCCAAGGAGTGACCATCACTCAAAAATTGAGTTTGTCATTTGGGAGTTGTAGTTGCTGGGATTTATAGTTAACCTACAATCAAACAGCATTCTGAACACCACCAATGATGGAATTGAATCAAACGTGGCACACAGGACTCCCATGACCAACAGAAAATACTGGAAGGGCCTGGTGGGCATTGACCTTGAGTTTGGGAGTTGTAGTTCACCTACATCCAGAGAGCACTGTGGACTCAAGCAACAATGACAGCAACAACAACAACAACAACAACAACAACAACAACAACAACAACAATAACTTTATTTCTACCCCGCCACCATCTCCCCAATGGGGACTCGGAGCGGCTTACATGGGGCCAAGCCCGGACAACATAATACAGCAATAAAATCAAAGCATATACAACAAACAACAACAGCATTATCAAAATGACATTAAAATAAAAAAATCATAAAATAAACATTCCAATAAACACAATCACGGTAGTGATGGCAATGGGTGGGCCACATATTCAAGATAAAAACAGTTAACAAACTATGATGAGATAAAATAGGAGCAGGACGTTTATATGGAACTCATAAAACACAGAGAATTGTGAGACTAAACATCCTATTTGGAGGGCACGAACTCAATTAGCAGAAAACATTGAGGGGTGCAACATATCATGCTGTGTACTTACTCACCAAAGGCGCAGCAGAAAAGCCAGGTTTTGAGGTCCTTTTTAAATGTCTCTAGTGAAGGGGCTTTCCTGATCTCCCCAGGTAAGGAATTCCAAAGTTGGGGGGCCACAGAAGAGAAGGCTCTCTCCTTTGTGCCCACAAGACGAGCTTTTGAGATTGGTAAAGGTGAAAGGAAGACCTCCCCCGAGGAACGAAGGGCCCGGGTTGGTACGTGGAGAGATTATGGATCTGGACCAAACGTGGCACAAGTATTCCATACGCCCAGCTAGGAACACAGATGGAGTTTGAGGAAAATAGACCTTGACATTTGGGAGTTGTAGTTACTGGGATTTATAGTTCACCTACAATCAAAGAGTATTCTGAACCCCACAAATGATAGAATTGGGGTAAACTTCTGACACAGAACCCCATGACCAATAGAAAATACCTAAGGCCATCCAGTCCAATTCCCTTCACCAGAGCAAGAAAACATAATCAAATACTGTTTACCCACAAGCATAAAGAAATTACATATATTAGAAACCAACACTTTCTCATTACTTTAGTTTCTAGATCACCAAACTGGGCCACAATGTGTGGCAGGGCACAGCTAGTGTGTGTGTGTGTGTGTGTGTGTTTTATGACAGGTTACATGGTGGCCATTTTTGAATGGGCATCATAAATACACATACATACATCAGCTGTTATGTGAGAATTCTCAACATTTCAACAAAGGTTGGGCAAGAACACCATGAAGGCTGGTAGTTTATACCCAAGTATCAAATTGAATTAAGGATGGTGGTTTCCAACCTTTGGTCCTCCAGATGTTTTGGCCTTCAGCTCCCACAATTCCTAACAACTGGTAAGCTGAATGAGGTGTCTAGGAGTTGAAGTCCAAAACATCTGCAGGACCAATGGTTGGGAACTGCTGCACCCAGTAGATGCCCATATGGCTGGTATTCTTGCACGCAATGAAATAGTCCCATCAACTGCTGCCAACTAGTACATGAGTCACTCCCTGGCTGAGGATGGATGCCCAGAGGATGCCAGAGCCACATCCCAGCTCAAAAATTACATCATGTGGCTTGCATCTCCAGGTGTTGCAGGGTGGGGATAAGATACCCAGCAGCTATTTTGGAGAGATCTTAAAGTTGCTCTGTATTTATTTTTTGTGTGTGTCCAAATGCCCCATGGTAGACAAAGCTGAAGCTGGTAACTAATTATCTCAAGGAGCATCTATACTTTACAATTAATGCACCACTTTAACTGCTGTGGCTCAATGCTGTGGAATCTTGGGAGTTGTAGTTTGGTGAGGCACCAACACACTTCAGCAGAGAAAAATAAAGGCTTTGTAAATTACAACTCCTGTGTTTCCATAGCATTGATCCTGCGGCTCCTCCATGATGTCATGATGGCAACAATCGTGGACAGCAATGGCCCCCAAAGTGACCCATTTAAGGTGGAATCAGGAGTGGGGTCAAATTACATTGATTCTATGGATGCATCCTCAATTTCTTATTTGAAAGTTTGGGAGGAAAGTTGCATGAACAGACTGAATAAGACAATAGGAATAGACTCAGGCTGAAACTTGTCATGTATCTATTTTCAGTGTCCTTATCCTTGTTCATATGCATCTTGTATTGCACGTTGTCCTGCATTTAATTAGTTTTATCAGTTTATTAATCTGTTTGCAATTGTGTACCTTTTACCACTAAGACAATTGGGTTTTCAGACTATAATAAAGTTTTCATTCCTGACTGAATAGGGAGTTAATGTCTATATTAGATACATTTTTGATAACCTACACTGACCTATATCTCAGGATCTGATCCCAGATTATTTGTTTTGAACTGGATTATATGAGTCTCCATTGCCATATAAGATGGGCTCAAAGCTCTCTGGACCATCCTCCAAAAAATTGGGTGCCCTAACAAATTTGTGAACATCCTGCGGCTCCTCCATGATGTCATGATGGCAACAATCTTGGACAGCAATGGCCCCCAAAGTGACCCATTTAAGGTGGAATCAGGTGTCAAACAGGGATGTGTTATTGCCCCAACCTTATTCTCCATCTTCATCTCCATGATACTTCTTCTTCCCACCAGAGTTGAAATCATTTATCAGACAGATGGCAAGCTATTTAACCTCAGCAGACTGAAAGCCAAAACAAAGGTTACAACAACATCTATTATAGAACTCCAATATGCTAATAACAATGTTATCTGTGCACCTTCAGAAGAAGACCTACAAGCCACTCTAAACACCTTCGTAGAAGCATACGGGAAACTCGGCCTGGCATTGATCATCAAGAAAACCAAAGTGCTCTTCCAGCAGTCGCCAGCCAATCCCTCTCCAATGCCAGAAATACAGCATAATGCTGTAACATTAGAAAATGTTGACCATTTCCACTATTTTGGCAGACACCTCCCCAGAAAAGTCAACATTGACACTGAAATACAACACCGTCTGAGTTCTGCGAGTGCAGCATTGTTCCAAATGAAGCACAGAATGTTTGAGGACTGGGACATCCGTAGGGATACCAATGTGCTTGTTTATAAAGCTATTGTCCTTCCAACCCTGCTATATGCCCGCGAGACGTGGACTATCTACAGACATCACATGCAACTACTAGAATGATTCCATCAGCGTTGCCTTCGAAAAATCCTGCAAATCTTTTGGGAAGACAAGTGGACAAATGTCAGCATGCTGAAAGAAGCAAAGACCACCAGCATTGAAGCAATGGTCCTCCGCCATCAGCTCCACTGGACTGGCCACATTGTCTGAATGGCCGACCACTGTCTCCCAAAGCAGTTGCTCTACTCCGAACTGAAGAACAGAAAATGGAATGTTGGTAGGCAGGAAAAGAGATTTAAAGATGGGCTCAAAAACTCTGGCATAGACACTGAGAATGGGGAAGCCCTGGCCCTTGAGTGTTCCAGCTGGAGGTCAGCTGTGACCAGCAGTGCTGTAGAATTTGAAGAGGCACAAATAGAGGGCAAAAAAGAGAAACGTGCCAAGAGGAAGGCGCACAAGACAACCGCGACCAGCATTGGTTTCCACCTGGAAACCAATGCCCTCACTGTGGGAGAAGATGCAGATTAAGAATAGGGCTCCACAGTCACCTGCGGACCCACCAGAATACTGATCCTGGAAGACTATCCTACTCAGCCAACGAGGGATCGCCTAAGTAAGTGCTAGGGAATGGTACCATATTTCTATTCATAGACTGCAACCATTCCTTTTGCCTGGCACACACATCTTATGGGCTGGCTGTCACTTTGAGCAACACTGTCGTAAAATATATGTCCCTGCTGAATCAAGTGGTTCAGGCCCAGAGCCTGGGAAAGTTACTTTGGGTACCGCTAACTCCCAGAATCACCCAGTTAAGCATTCTAAAAGCTATCATCCAAGATGTGACTTTTCCAGGCTTTGGCCCAGGCAATCATTAGGAATTGGCTCCCAGAGCTAAATTTCTAAGAAAAAATAATAATGGAATGTACCTATAAGGTATATTGCCTGAGACAGAAAACTTTTTTCTCCAGTCTCAAAGGAATCCAATTAGACATTGGTTCCTGGAGAAGAAAGGCAGGAACACACAAAATACATAACCAGTGGTCCATTTTATCCTTGCTGAAAATACTGCAAAAATAAATGTTTTGGTTGGGAGGAGAGGTGAAGCCACTAACTAGGACTGTGGATAAAAGGATCCGTGCCCGGTAAGTGTATCCTAAACCAAATGGGCCAGGACAGAGAAACATTCACCAGACTGAAGACAAGCCACAGAGGTTTATTCATTTCGACCAAAAGGGATGCAGGTACAAGTTGATGCTTCAAAAGTACAAGCATAAAACATAGAGAGAAAGTATGACATACAGTTTGACATCTATTCAAAACTCCCACTCCCTCCACTGATTGGTCAGAAAGGGGGCCAGTTAGGATCTGTGCCCGATTAGCCAGGGGTCCCGCTGACATCACCACCTCCAGACGGGGATTCCCGTTGGCAGGGAAATGATTACAGCCTCAAGTGGATCATTTAACTAGACATATAATTCTGTGCTTATTTGATCTAGCATGGAAAACTACCTATCTCCAAATATATGAGCAATGGATTTTGATGATTGTCTGTCTGGGAAACAGCCAGAGGGATTTGCCCGACCGTCCTGTTCTCACGGAAAGATCTCAGCAGGGTTATGGAAAGGTGACAGTCTCTGGGCTACATCTTGTTATATTTTATAAAGAAGTTTATACATCTTCTATAAGAAATAGATATAGTACACGGAACGATACAAGTTACACAAAAAAGTAAAACAGATACAGTTTATTAAAGGGTTAGAAAAGATGAAATCATGGGATGGGGGTGGGTTAAGGCTGACACTGGTTCCTGATCTCTGATGATTCAAAATAGCACACATTCAAATATATATATATCTTTTTGAATGTATTGCCCTTGGAAAAGTATAGATCTTCTGAAGGGGAAGGTGTCATTGTGGTTCGACAACAAAGGTATAGCTGCCGAGGAGACAAATTGGGAGCTCCTTCCCCAAATAATGATTTTGCACTGCAGTGACATTTTTCTTCAGTCTCCAAATTTCTAGCACTGCAGAGTGAGACACTGAAAGTCTTCACATGTAGAATTTTTATACAGGGTGGACCAAAAATTATAACGCCATCTCATGTTTTAATAACTTTTTCAGAATTTTTGTTTTAAAAGATTTTGTACATATAGTGTTCCCTCACTTATTGCTCGGGTTACATTCCAGGACCTCTCGCAATAACTAAAAAACTGCAATGTAGGGACACTATATTTATTTTAATATTTATACATTATTTTAGTAGTTATACATTATTTTAAGTCTTTATAAACTTAAAATAAAGTGAAGGAAAGGAAGGAAAGGCCCTTGAAGGCTGGAGGGAGGGAGGGAAAACTGAGGAGGGAAAGCGCTTCGAAGAGCGGTGGCGGCAAAACCCTGCGAAACAGCAAAAATACTGATATATATATTTTAAATTAATATTTTTTGAAAACCGTGAAACTGCGAGTCTGCTAAAAGTGAACCGCGAAGTAGCAAGGGAACACTGTAATGAAATTTTATTTTCCATATAGACTGTGTATGATGCTATTGTAACTAAGGTAAAGGTAAAGTTAGTCCCCTGACATTAAGTCCAGTCATGTCTGACTCTGGGGTGTGGTGCTTGTCTCCATTTCTAAGCCGAAGAGCCAGCGTTGTCCGTAGACACCTCCAAGGTCATGTGGCCGGCATGACTGCGTGGAGCGCCGTTACCTTCCCGCCGGAGCGGTACCTATTGATTTGCATGTTTTCGAAATGCTAAGTTGGCAGAAGCTAGGGCTGACAGCGGAAGCTCACGCCACTCCCCGGAATCGAACCTGCGACCTTTCGATCAACAAGCTCAGCAGCTCAGTGCTTTAACCCACTGCGCCACCGGGGGCTCCTTTATTGTATTGTATTGTAACTAAATTGTATTGTAACTAAAGAAGGTATTAAATATTGAAATCCCTTTGTGATTTTTGACCCATCTTGTATTCCCTTGGTAATTTTCCTGCACATAAACTGTATTTCTAAATGTAATGATAATGTAGTAACAACTGTAATGATGATGTAGTAACAGCATACATAGCTTTGAATTGTATTAATATTTCATACAACTGTTAATGTCGATTCATGTAGTTTCTTTCCATTCATTATACCACGTGCTTTTCTTTTAATAGAAGTCCAGATCCTGCTTTTGGAAGTTAAGCAGGTTAAGAGATTGCCAGGAACATATTCAAAGGAAGGCAAGGAGAAGTCTGCTCTAAATAAATCCTACAAAAAATCCTAGGATAGGGCCACTGCAAATCAAGACCAGCTTGAAAGAACATAACATTATCTTTCCAATATTTATTTATTAATTATTTATTTATGACATTTATATTCTGCCCTTCTCACCCTGAAGGGAACTCAGGGTGGCTTAAAAGTAATAATACAATAAATAAAATAAATACAATATCTTCCTGGACCCCTCTCTTTATTCTGGTCCCAGAGCAGCAGTTGGTGTTGGGGAGAGGGGCTCCCAACTGATGACACTGAAGACAAGATGGCACTGTCTTCTTGGCCCCTCTTTTTACTCCGGTACAAGAGCAGCAGTTGGTGTTGGGGTGTGGGGCTCCCAACTGATGACACTGAAGACAAGATGGCACTGTCTTCTTGGCCCCTCTCTTTACTCTGGTCCAAGAACAGTAGTTGGTGTTGAGGGGAGGGGCTCCCAACTGATGACACTGAAGACAAGATGGCACTGTCTTCTTGGCCCCTCTCTTTACTCTGGTCCCAGAGCAGAAGTTGGTGTTGGGGTGAGGGTCTCCCAACTGACGACACTGAAGACAAGATGGCACTGTCCTCTTGGCCCCTCTCTTAACTCTGGTCCAAGAGCAGCAGTTGATGTTGGTGACAGGGCCTCCCAGATGATGACACTGAAGATAAGATGGCACTGTCTTCTTGGCCCCTCTCTTTACTCTGGTCCCAGAGCAGCAGTTGGTGTTGGGGTGAGTGGCTCCCAACTGATGACACTGAAGACAAGATGGCACTGTCCTCTTGGCCCCTCTCTTAACTCTGGTCCAAGAGCAGCAGTTGATGTTGGTGACAGGGCCTCCCAGATGATGACACTGAAGATAAGATGGCACTGTCTTCTTGGCCCCTCTCTTTACTCTGGTCCCAGAGCAGCAGTTGGTGTTGGGGTGAGTGGCTCCCAACTGATGACACTGAAGACAAGATGGCACTGTCCTCTTGGCCCCTCTCTTAACTCTGGTCCAAGAGCAGCAGTTGATGTTGGTGACAGGGCCTCCCAGATGATGACACTGAAGACAAGATGGCACTGTCTTCTTGGCCCCTCTCTTTACTTTCTAGGTTCTTCCAGCAGAGATTATATTCAAATGTTTTCCACAATGTTGTTAGCCTCTTCTTGATACCAGCCTCTGACAGACAACCAATTACTGTTTGAATGAGGGTAACTAATTAGCAACTGGGAACAATTATCTAACCTCAGTATTGCAATCCCTATTTAGGAATAAACTTGACTGAGATTTGCCCACAAGTAAAAACTGCAACTGCAGTCTTTGTTGAAGAGGAACTATAACTCATTAAAAGTAGTCTCAAACTTTTTTTAAGGTACAGAGATGTCAAGAAGATTATGCATTAAGAGCAAATTATATGTAAGACTCTGGATAATTCCTTTTTGAGTCTCTCTTAAACGTTTCCTTGCAAGTCTGCTCTCGCTTTCATCAGGAGCCAGTGTTAGATCAGATAAGGGCAGATTTTCCTTCCCACATCACTTTTGCCAGACAGTTAAAGAGGTAACCCAAGAACTTTCAATTGCCAGGCACACAACACACCCCGTGTAACATGCTTTCAAGTTGCTGATGCTTTCTTTTTCAATGCAACTAAAGCCATCAAGCGAAGGGAAGGAAGCTGGCTGAGCTACTTGGGGAGATAATAGTCTCAGCAGAGGAGAAAATTGGAAAAAGAATAGGTTTAAGATTGATGGGATGGAATGCCTGGCAGAGAAGGGATCAAGAGCTGCTCACAGTGGGAACATCTGGAAGAAGTAGGATGTTCTACTGTAGGAAAAATATGGTTAAAGGAGATGGAAAGAGGGACTGTAGATCAGTGGTTCTCAACCTTCGTAATGCCGCGACCCCTTAATACAGTGCCTCACGTTGTGGTGACCCCCAACCATAAAATTATTATTATTGCTACTTCCTACTTATAATTGTGTTACTGTTATGAATCATAATGTAAAAATCTGAAATGCAGGATGTATTTTCATTCACTGGACCAAATTTGGCACAAAATACCCAAAAACAGCACTCCATGTCGTCATGTCAGCCACATGACCTTGGAGGTGTCTATGAACAACACCGGCTCTTTGGCCTAGAAATTGAGCACCAACTCCCAGAGTTGGACATAACTGGACTTAATGTGAGGGGAAAACTTTTATCTTACGTTATCCAATATGCCCAAATTTGAATACTGGTGGGGTTGGAGGGAAAATTGATTATGTCATTTGGGAGTTGTAGTTGCTGGGATTTATAGTTCACCTACAATTAAAGAGCATTTTGAACTCCACCAATGATGGAATTGGACCAAACTTGGCACACAGTTCTCCCATAACCAACGAAAAATACTGGAATGGTCTGGTGAGCACTGACCTTGAGTTTGAGAGATGTAGTTCACCTGCATCCAGAGAGCATTGCAGACTCACACAATGATGGATCTGGTCCACACTTGGCACAGATACTCAATATGCCCCAATGTGAACACTGGTGGAGTTTGGGGAAAATAGACCTTGACATTTGGGATATGCAGTTGCTGGGATTTATAGTTCACCTGCAACGAAGAGCACTCGCTTGCTCCGCACCCCCGCCAGCCGGCGGGAGAGCGGAGCAGGCAAGGACGCCTGGAGAAGGCCTTGCTCCAAAGGCCCTCGCCTGCTCCGCCCCCCCCCCCCCCGGCCGGCAGGACAGCGGAGGAGGCAAGGGCGCCTGGAGAAGGCCTTGCGCGGCGCTAGGCCTCACGCCGGGTCCCCCTCACCCGCCTCTTGCTCTCGCCAAATGGCAAAAGCAGGAGGCGGGCAAGGAGGCTTGGCGCGGCGCTAGGCCTCATGCCGGGTCCCCCTCGCCTGCCTCTCGCTCTCGCCGAATGGGAGTTCATGGCAGGCGAAGGAGCCCTCACCTGGCCTGCGCCCTTGGGGCGGGGCCCACGGAGGCGACCTCGCGACCCCTCCGAAATGGCCAGGTGACCCCCCTGGGGGTCGCGACCCCCAGGTTGAGAACCGCTGCTGTAGATGGAAAGACATCAAAGACAGCCACCAGGAAAGAGTGGATGGAAAGGAATATGATGCATATCAGAATTTAAGGGCTTTTAGGAAAGCCTACAACAATGAACACCAAGGCCTACATATCCTGAAGGCAACAGACTCTGTCTGATATGAGATGCTAAGGAGGGTTAGGCCTGGTTCATACTTTGATATGGACTGTTGAGGAAAATACCAGCTGATGTTTGCTATACTTGAATTGGCAATGAGAAACCACTTCCAATCACACAATAGTCACACTTTTTATCCCTTATTTTTGGCTGAAAAAAGAAGGTGCGACTATTATGTGGTGAAAACATTCCAGCTGTAAGGCTTCGCTCAACCAGCAGCCAAGTGAAGCCCCGTAGCTGGAAGGGGGTAGGTGTGCAGGTAAGCAATTGAAGGATGAAACTATTATGTGATGAAAGCAAAAATACAAACTATTGGACTAAATAAAAAGAGTGTGTGACTATTACGCAGTGGCTACTATTACGCAATGAAATATTGTGATTCTTGCCTAAGAAATTAAGGGGGGGGGGTTATTTAGGTGATATGTAGGGAGTGGTTTTGTTCAGGAGTATGGTTTGTAGATGACATTCCGCTCTATTATTCCTTTCCAATGAATTCCAAGGAAGCCTTCTGGATCGTGAAGCAGTGCCTGGCAGCTGTGATGGACTGGATGAGGGCTAACAAGCTGAAGCTTAATCCAGACAAGACTTAGATCCTTCTGGTCAGTTGATAAAAAAAAACATGGTTCAAAATTGGTGGTTCGATTCTAAAGTCAATTCCGATTTTTACAGAAAAAAAATATTCAAAACTTTTTTAAACTTCTGAGACTTCCGAATCCTTTTGTTAATGGTTTGAAAGTGTTATCTCCTGTTTTATTGGGTGGTCTTTACTTTGAAAGTAGTTTTACTCAAGAAGCGGCGAAAAGCAAGCGGAGGAAATTCCTTCCTTCTCTGGTTTAAACCTGGCTTCTCTGGCTTTAAAACTGGCTTCTCTGCCTCCAGCTGAAGTCAGGAAATTCCTTCCTTTTCTGGTTTAAACCTGGCTTCTCTGGCTCCAGCTGAAGCCAGGAAATTCCTTCCTTTTCTGGTTTAAACCTGGCTTCTCTGGCTTTAAAACTGGCTTCTCTGCCTCCAGCTGAAGCCAGGAAATTCCTTCCTTTTCTGGATTAAAACTGGCTTCTCCGGCTTGAGCCAAGGCCAGGAAATTCCTTCCTTTTCTGGTTTAAAACTGGCTTCTCTGGCTTTAAAACTGGCTTCTCTGGCTTGAGCCGAGGCCAGAAAATTCCTTCCTTTTCTGGTTTAAAACTGGCTTCTCTGGCTTTAAAACTGGCTTCTCTGGCTTGAGCCGAGGCCAGGAAATTCCTTCCTTTTCTGGTTTAAAACTGGCTTCTCTGGCTTTAAAACTGGCTTCTCTGGCTTGAGCCGAGGCCAGGAAATTCCTTATTTTCTGGTTTAAAACTGGCTTCTCTGGCTTGAGCCGAGGCCAGGAAATTCCTTCCTTTTCTGGTTTAAAACTGGCTTCTCTGGCTTTAAAACTGGCTTCTCTGGCTTGAGCTGAGGCCAGGAAATTCCTTCCTTTTCTGGTTTAAAACTGGCTTCTCTTGCTTTAAAACTGGCTTCTCTGGCTTGAGCCGAGGCCAGGAAATTCCTTCTTTTTCTGGTTTAAAACTGGCATCTCTGGCTTTAAAACTGGCTTCTCTGGCTTGAGCCGAGGCCAGGAAATTCCTTCCTTTTCTGGTTTAAAACTGGCTTCTCTGGCTTGAGCCGAGGCCAGGGGGCACTTCATGAGTCGTAACAAAAATGGCGGAAAAAGCTTTGGGAGGGCAAAGGGACTTCTTAAAAACTTCAAAATTGTTTCAAAAAGGTAATTTTTCCAACTTTATTCCAAATTACGAAGATTCCAATGGTACCTAACCATGCCTGTTACTTATTAGTGTGACACACCATTTAGAAAGCTCTGGTCTAGACTCTAGGGCAGTGGTTCTCAACCTGTGGGTCCCCAGATGTTTTGGTCTTCAACTCCCAGAAATCCTAAGAACTGATATTGCTGGGATTTCTTGGAGTTGTAGTCAAAACACCTGGGGACCCACAGGTTGAGAACCACTGCTCTAGAGCATGGAAAGAATGTTTATGGGTATGCATGTGTTATCCTCATTCTAAGAAGCAGGAGAAAGAGTTGCACCTTCCAGATTTTCTGGAAACGTTCCAACCAAGGCCTAAATTCCTGTTGCCACGCATGGATCTTTTCTTCCTCCTCAGTCCGGTTGCAGACATTTTTCCGAAGGCCGTGCATCTGTGCTCACCTCCCAAATGGAGAGATAATTTCACAGCAGTGCCGATGGGGGCACGTTGGCAGTTTCTTCATATTACCTGGGCAACATTTTGCCAGATAACTATAATCTCCCGGAAGGCAGATAACAGAAGCCAAGGTGGACTTTGAAGATAAGCAAGCTGTCAGTCAGAAGGTGAGGATGAATTGACAGTTAAAAAATGTTGTTGCATAAACTCTTGGCAGCGGATGGGGACAATCTTGATGCAATCAGGCGCTGGAGCCCAGCGCTTGCTAATGAGCTCTCGTTAGGAAGCTATCTGCCTTCATTACGCAGTCCTTGAACATACAATGGCGCATCCAGCAGACATACCCTTTTTGGAAAGTGTCATTTTTACTTTGATGAAATATCTGCAGCACTCCTCTTTCTGCTCCCAGAAGGGACTTTGCAGAACAATGTTGCTTGTATCCTCAAGGCTAAGAGGCAATGATGTCTAAGGGTGGCAGCTGCCTTTGAGGGATTGTGACGTTGATTGCTCCGTTTCTTTACAAACTGTGATTCAGTTCCAAGGAGTTTCTGTGAAGGTTGAAACAAAGGAGACACACCAGAACTTTCAATGAACTCTGTGTGTGTGTGTCTGCTTCAAAGCTGCCAGATGGCCCAGAGACTCTCCTATATTATATACTTGCTTGGGGACTCAGCAATGCCTTGAAAAAGGCATTGTTTGTTTTGCGGTGTTAGGTAATATCACTGTGGTAATTTGTAACTCTATTTCTTAGGAAAAAGTAAGCCTTTCCTGTTGCTTTTTATGAATACTCCCATTATAAAAATGCATAAGGATGTGGGTAAACTGCAATTTCCAAAATCGTGAGCCAATAACCTCCCAAAAGTATTGTCGAAGGCTTTCATGGCTGGAATCACTCAGTTCTTGTGGGTTTTTTCGGGCTATATGGCCATGTTCTAGAGGCATTTCTCCTGACGTTTCGCCTGCATCTATGGTAAGCATCCTCAGAGGTGAGGTCTGCTGGAACTGGGAAAAAGGGGTTTATATATCTGTGGAATGACCAGGGTGAGACAAAGGGCTTTTGTAAGTTGGGCTAGGTGTGGATCTTTCAACTGACCACCTTGATTAGCATACAATGGGCTGACTGTGCCTGGAGCAAACTCTTCTTGAAAGGTTTATATATCTGTGGTCATTCCACAGATATATAAACCCCTTTTTCCCAGTTCCAGAAGACCTCACCTCTGAGGATGCTTGCCATAGATGCAGGCGAAACCTCAGGAGAAATGCCTCTAGAACATGGCCATATAGCCCGAAAAACCCACAAGAACTGAACCTCCCAAAAAATTTTGTTTTATTATTTACTTTATTTATATACCGTTTTTCTCAGCCCTCAGGTGACTCAAAGTGGTGAACAACATCAATACAAAACATCACGAACAAGTATAGGGCAATTAAAAACAATTGTAACATAAATCATTAAACATCCGTATAACAATAATTAGCGCCTCAACAATAAAATCAGAATCCAGTCTCATCATCCATTATTCCGTATTCCTATGCTCAATTACACTGTTTAATCAAATGCTTGTTCGAACAGCCAGGTCTTCACTTTCCTCCGAAACGCCAGCAGGGAGGGGACCAATCTGATATCTGCAGGCAGGGCGTTCCACAGCCGAGGGTCCACCACTGAGAAGGCCCTATATCTCGTCCCCGCCAAGCGCGCCTGTGATGCAGGCGGGACAGAGAGCAGGGCCTCCCCAGATGATCTTAATGTCCTAGCCAGTTCATAGGAGGAGATGCGTTCGGAGAGATAAGTAGGGCCAGAACCGTTTAGGGCTTTATAGGCTAACGCCAGCACTTTGAATTGTGCCCGGTAGCAAACTGGCAGCCAGTGGAGCTGGCGCAACAGAGGAGTAGTATGCTCCCTGAGTACCACTCCTGTTAGCAACCTGGCTGCCGAACGCTGGACCATTTGAAGCTTCCGAGCAGTCTTCAAAGGCAACACCACATAGAGAGCGTTGCAGTAGTCTATACAGGATGTAACTAGAGCGTGGACTACCGTGGCCAAGTCAGACTTCCCAAGGTGGCGCACAAGTTTTAACTGTGCGAATGCTCCCCTGGTCACCGCTGAAACCTGGGGTTCCAGGCTCAGCAACGAGTCCAAGATCACACCCAAGCTGCGAACCTGTGTCTTCAGGGGGAGTGTGACCCCATCCAACACAGGCTGTAACCCTATGCCCTGTTCGGACTTACGACTGACCAGGAGTACCTCTGTCTTGTTTGGATTCAATTCCAAAATCGTGAGCTAATAACCCCCAAATCCACCAGTATTCAAAGTTCACCATGTTGGGTCTCTGTGCCACGTTTGGCCCAGATCTGACGTTGGCTGTGTTCAGTGCTCTCTTGATACAGGTGAACTACAAATCCCATATGCCAAGGACAATCATCCCCAAACTCCGCCTGTATGCACAGTTGGCCATATTGGGTCTGTGTGCCAAGTTTGATCCAGCTCTGACGTCGGTTGTGTTCAGTGCTTTCTGGATAAGGGTGAACTACAACTCCCAAAACCAAGTTCGATTTCCCCAAACCCCTGTGGTATGTTCAATTGGTTATGGGCTTCCCTATGCTGTGTGGTCCCAGTCCATTATCAGTGGGGGTCACAATTCTCTTTCCCCAAACCCCCGCAGTATCTACAGTTGGTCTTGAGGTTTCTTTGTGTCAAGTGTGGTTTTGGTCCGTTGTTGGTGGGGGTCACAGTATTGCTGGATGCAGGTGAACTATAATTCCCAAAATCAAGATCTGTTCCAACAAATCCCTGCAGTAAGTTCAGGTCATCATGGGGCTTCTCTGCGCCAAGCTTGGTCCTAGTCCATTGTCAATGGGTGTCCCAATTCCTGGATGCAGGTGAACTACAACTCCCAAAATCAAGATCTGTTCCCACAAACCCTTGCATTATGTTCAGGTCATCACAGTGCTTGTCTACACCAAGTTTGGTCCCAGTCCATTGTTGATGGTCACAATATCGTTGGATGCAGATGAACTACAACTCCCAAAATCAAGATCTGTTCTCACAAACCCCTGCAGTATGTTCAGTTGGTCATGGGGCTTCTCAGTGCCAAGTGTGCTCTTGGTCCATTGTCAGTGGGGGTCACAGTATTGCTGGATGCAGGTGAATTACAACTCCCAAAATCAAGATCTGTTCTCACAAACCCCTGCAGTATGTTCAGGTCATCATGGGGCTTCTCTGCACCAAGCTTGGTCCCAGTCCATTGTCAATGGGCATCCTGATTCCTGGATGCAGGTGAACTACAACTCCCAAAATTAAGATCCATTCCCACAAATGCCTGTATTATGTTCAGGTCATCACAGGGCTTGTCTACACCAAGTTTGGTCCCAGTACATTGTTGATGGTCACAATATTGTTGGATGCAAGTGAACTACAACTCCCAAAATCAAGGTCCATTCCACCAAGCCCCTGCAGTATGTTAAGTTGGTCATGGAGCTTCTCTGTGCCAAGTTTGGTCCTGGTCTATTATCACTGTGGGGGGTCACAGTTTCTGTGGATGCAGGTGAACTATAACTCCCATCATCTGAGGTCCATCCTCCCCCAAACCGCACCAGGATCTCACCTGCTTTGAAATGTCAGCTTTAGGAAGCAGACAATATAATTAGCTTTCAGGCTGGAGTGGAAATCATACAGACAGCTAAATGTTTTGACTGCAGTTCCCATCATTCTTCACTATTGCCTATTCTGGTTAGAGATGATGAGATTCGCAGTCTGACAATATCTGGATACACCCACAATTACCATCACCAATAAATGGGAAAACAGCAAAGGTTGCCTTTCTCCAGGTAGGGGGATCTTCATTCCTCAACCAGGGCTCTCTCACATTAATAACTGTAGTGCTATGACAGCACTTGAACTGCCATGGCAACATAAAATGGTATCCTGTGGTTTGTACAAGGGTTGAATGAAAAGTAATGCCTTCACCTTCGTAACTCCTCAACAGATAGCAGTACTGCTAGGCGGTATGTACTGGCTTGCTTAGCAGACTCTCCTCTACAGTTCTTTTGGTGAGAAGCCTTAGCATTGAACAGTTGTGTTGCTAAAGTGCAAAGTATGGAAACCTGTGCAGACGGTCAATGCGACTTAAACCACATGCAGTCATTGAATTCTTGACAGCAGAGAATGCAAGCTGTTTATGGTGATTGTGTTGATGTGAGTACTGTGCGTCGTTGGGCAAGTAAATTTAAAGATGTTGAGGAGGGAACATCTGACTTGCGTGACAAACAAAGAGTTGGACATCCTGTGACAGCAACCACTGAGTTTCACAAGCAATAGGTTGACAGATTGATTCAGGATGATCGTTGTATCACTCACTCAGAGAGAAATTTCAAGCATAATCGGCATTTCACAAGAACGTGTGGGTCACATTATTGCTTTGCTTGGCTATCGGAAGATCTGTGCATGATGGGTACCCAGGATGCTGATGCCGGTTGCAGAAACAGAGAGAAATTTCAAGCGTAATCGGCAATTCACAAGAACGTGTGGGCCACATTATTGCTTTGCTTGGCTATCGGAAGATCTGTGCATGATGGGTACCCAGGATGCTGATGCTGGTTGCGGAAACAGAGAGAAATTTCAAGCATAATCGGCAATTCACAAGAACAAGTGGGTCACATTATTGCTTTGCTTGGCTATCAGATCTGTGCACGATGGGTACACAGCAGAACTTCAGAGACTGGATCTCACCACCGTATGACATCCTCCATACAGTCCAGATTTAGCACCGTATGACTTCCATCTGTTCCTGATAATGAAAGAAGATCTGCAGGGACATTATTATGCTTCTGATGAAGACGTTGAGAGAACTTTGAGATGCTGGTTGCAGAAACAGAGTGTCGACTTCTTCAGTGACGGCTTCAGAAAACTTGTTCATTGTTGGCAGAAATGTATCCAATTGCCTGGTGATTATATGTAAAAGTGAATAGTGATAGTTAAAGAGCACATTCTAAGGATTCTTTCTGCGTTTGATTTATTAAAATATTCCCATCCAAACCCAAGTAACGAAGGTGGAGGCATTACTTTTCATTCAACCTTCGTAATTTGGGATCTCTGGCTGAGTACTCAACATAACACTAAATTACAGATGGCAGGATTCCACTGGAAGTGGCCTTGAGGGGAAACATGGGATCAAAGTGCTATAATTACATAGAACGAAAGGGTTCCAGGAGGGTAGGAAAGTGAAGGCTAGGAAGAGCAACCAGGTTGTCAAAATGCATAAAAGGATCCTTGGAGGCTGAAAATCTGAGTAGTTTGTACCTTGTGATCTGTCCATGGTCCTGCAAGACTTGGACCTATCCTTGCTTCTCATAAATGGCAGGCTGCCTGCGTCTGTCTGAGAATATTTTACTGGTGTTTCCTTCACATTAGCTGGACTTCCACACTCCTAGATTTTTGAGACTATTAAGGTTCAGGACTGAATCATGGCTTGCCTGAAGTGACTATTATAATTTCAAATGTTTTGTTGCCTAATCAAACATGGGCACATTTTTAGCAATAGGTTTTAATTAATCCGACTCGTGAATTAATTAAAATGTATTAAAGCGGTCGTCTTAATACAGCCTTTATATACACAAGAGTGGTATCTAGAATAATAAAAAGTGTGTGTACATGTGCGGCAGGATTATGAAACCTTAACACCTGAAACTTGGCACATGCCAGGGTTATTTGGATTTTTTAAATGGATCAGGAGTAGATTAAGGAAGGAAGAACTTTGTGGGTTCTCAATGATTAGGTACAGAGGTAGAGTTCTGTGTGTGTGTGTATATATGTGACAAGCGGACAAATGTCAGCATGTTGGAAAAAACAATGTCAGGTTTTACAATGTATTGTAATGTAATATAGCTGAGTCATGCACTGCTAATAGGCTTCTATTGGAAATGCTGAGTCATGCATTAACTGTATATAGGGAATCATTTGGGGAATGTGTTCTGGCCTAGTCCAGGTGATTGTGAATGATGTAATCCTGAGTCTGAGTTAAGTTAATGAGTTGGGAACCAATCAGAGATTGCTATGTGTAATTGTATAGAATTGTATATAAGGAAGTCATGTACAGTGTATTCTCTCTCCTTGTGCTGTGATGTCTGCTAAGACAAGATATAACTGCATGCTGTGGTAAGTTTATAATGTCATCTAGACTGGGGGAAAGACAATGGTAAAACTGACAATGGCCAGGCATGTGCTCAAGTGTCTGTAAAACATTCCAGAATGACTGCAGGCTGTGGGAGCAGTTGACTGAAAATACTGTGCAGGAAGAAGCTACTGGAAAGTGCTGAAGTTGTGCAACTGATGTGCTGCTGAATTGTGAAATTAATCTCAACAAGCAAAGACCACCAGCATCGAAACAATGGTCCTCCGCCATCAACTCCGCTGGACCAGCCACGTTGTCCGGATGCCCGACCAACGTCTCCCAAAACAGTTGCTCTACTATGAAATCAAGAACGGAAAACAGAATGTTGGAGGACAGGAAAATAGATTTAAAGATCTGCTCAAAGCCAACCTTAAAAACTCTGGCATAGACACTGAGAACTGGGAAGCCCTGGCCCTTGAATGCTCCAGTTGGAGATCAGCTGTGACCAGCAGTGCTGCAGAATTTGAAGAAGCACTAATAGAGGGCGAGAGAAACGTGCCAAGAAGAAGGCACGACAAGCCAACCCTGACTGGGACCACCTTCCACTTGGAAACCAATGCCCTCACTGTGGGAGAAGATGCAGATAAAGAATAGGGCTCCACAGTCACCTACAGACCCACCGCCAGGATACTACGCTTGGAGGACCATCATCCTCGGACTACGAGGGGTCGCCTAAGTAAGTAAGTAAAGTCTTCTGAAGACTTCCAGGATCAAAACAGTTTGGGAACTGCTGATCTAACCCATAAAAAGGAAACATTTACTGAAGATATTTAGGTATTTCTAAGTAAGGAGGACATTGAAATTATGCAAACCAAGCTTATCTACACACACGCCTTTCCCCCAGATATTTAGGAGTCATTGTTTTCCGGAGTAAGTAGGAAGTATGGCTGCTACTGACTACTAAGATCTCTTGGTATAGCTGGTTTTAACGCTCCATTGACTCTTCAGTCTTCAATTTTGGGACGCAATGGTCTTAACTGTAAATCTCTGCTTGCCGGGTGCATGTTTAATTTATTAATGTCCTTTAAAAATCATATAAACCTGCTGAATCCAGAGAGCCGCAGGGCAGGTAACAACCTTATAAAAACAGAATGCCAGTAAATGGCTGTTATAAAATATTTAAAATATTAAAACACACACAGTAATATAAGTTCCCAAGAAAGTTCATACTGATTCGTGGAAGAAACAAAGGAGACCTATTGAGTGGTAAGCTTGACGTTATTCCACTTCTTCTGGGCTTATCCTATCCTCTTTTGGGAATGGAGAAGGAAGGAAGGGGGCTGGAATTACATCCTTCTTGGGATGAAGCCAATTTCAGACAGGCTTGTTGACCTTGAGTAGGTTGAATGGGCCCGATGAAGCTGAAACTTGGCACCTTGTGAACTGATGGCAATTAGTTTTATGTACTGTTGTTTTAAAATTGTATTATTTTGATTTTATGCTACATGTGTTGACGGGGGTCGTTGTTATAATTTTATGTGGCTCATTTTTACCTGTTGTATGTTGTATGTGCACCCTGGGGTGCCTTGTAAGCTGCCTCGAGTCCCTTTGGGGAGATGGTGGCAGGATATAAATAATGATATTGATGTGGATGTTGATGATTATTTGAAACAACAAAATGAGTCCACAGCAGACACTCTGCGGGCTGTTGTATTTGATTACACGGCGGACACTTCCCAAGTGTCTACGACTGTGTGATGTATCGGCGAATAATGCATGCAGATCCCAGTAAGATGGCCTTCTGCAGTTCGCAGCTGGTAATTTTGTCAGCGCCGATTGTGTTTAAGTGCAGGCCAAGATTTTTAGGCACTGCACCCAGTGTGCTGATCACCACTGGGACCACCTCGACTGGCTTGTGCCAGAGTCTTTGCAGTTCGATCTTTTGCAGCTCGGAAATTTCAACTAGTCCAACGGATGTTAATTGGTGCTCCTTACAGAGAGAGGTCAACCCTCCTGTTCAAGGAGCTCCACTGGCTGCCATTCATTTTCCAGTCCCAATTCAAGGGGCATGTGCTCACCTACAAAGCCCTTAATGGTTTGGGACCTGCCTACCTGCATGACCGCATCTCCGTCTATGAACCTGCACGCTCTCTTCGTTCATCCGGAGAGACCCTGCTCACGATCCCACCTGCATTGCAAGTGCAGCTGGTGGGGACGAGGGACAGGGCCTTCTCTGTGGTAGCCCCCCGACTCTGGAACTCCCTCCCCAAGGACATCACACAAGCCCCTACGTTGGCAGTCTTTAGGAAGAGCTTGAAGACCTGGCTATTCCGGTGTGCCTTTCCAGAATAGGAAACACCAGCAACAGGGGTCCCGACCTCCAGGTTGAGAAACACTGCTTTAGATAGACAAGGGTTCTTTCTCTCACCCTGGACAATTCACAGGTATATATATATACCCTACTTACCTCACTAGCAACAGAATCTCTGGAGATGCAGCCAGATGCAGGTGAAACATGAGGACAGAATGCTGTTGGAACATGGCCATACAGCCCAGAAAACTCACAGCAACCCAGTGATTCTGACCATCAAAGCCTTTGACAATACATTAAAACAGGGGTCCTCAAACTTTTTAAACCGGGGGCCAGTTCACTGTCCCTCAGACCAATGGAGGGCCGGACTATAGTTTTTTTTAAAAAAAAATCAATAAAAAAATTCCTATGCACATTGCACATATCTTATTTTGCTGTGTGGAAGGGCCCTTAGAGGGGGTTCTTTCTAGCCCTCTTTAGTTAGTAATTCCAGGAGCAGAGAATGGGAAATCTTCCTATTTCTAGTCTGAACAAAATCCGGCTACCAGTATTTAAAAAACTCTAAAATTATAACTGTAAATAAAGAACAACACTCAAACACAGGGGAACTCCAGACAAGAAACAATCAGGGCCAGCTAATCACCTCTCAACAAAGGATTCTCCCTAAAAACTGTCAGGCTATGAAATGGTAATCAAGGTGGCTAATTGAAACATTCATACCTACCTCCAACAGACAAGAGTTCTTTCTCCCACCCTGGATTTTCCTGGTTAAAGGTTTTCCTCTGACATGAAGTCCAGTCATGTCTGACTCTGGGGTGTGGTGCTCATCTGCATTTCTAAGTCGAAGAGCCGGCGTTGTCCGTAGACACCTCCAAGGTCATGTGGCTAGCATGACTGCATGGAGCGCCAGGGCAGCCTCCCTTGGCTGGCTCACGCTGTCCATCGGGCCCCATGGACAGCGTGAGCCTGCCAAGGGAGGAGCAGGCCCACGCGGCCTACTTACGAGGTGCTTTACGCACGAGTAGACCACGTGGAGCAGCCTCCCTTGGCTGGTTCACACTGTCCATCGGGCCTGACGGATAGCGTGAGCCAGCCAATGGGGGGGCACTGTGGGGGGGGGGGCACGCTCCTCCTCCACGGGCCGGATCGGGGCCCTTGGCGGGCCGGAAGTGGCCCGCGGGCCGTAGTTTGGGGACCCCTGCATTAAAAAGCAGTTAATATCATTCCAAAATCAAGTGTTCAAATTTCAGCCTTATGAGAAACTTGGATGGCTCTCTTATACGTGCAGAGATGTGCCAGCAAGAGAACCTGCACCTAATGTGCTTTCAAAATTATAGAACACCGAGGGATCATTCCTCACATATTACACAAGTCTCCGAACGAGGCTGAGCTTTACTCAGCAGGCTTCTCTATTAAACATAGAGCTTTTGCAAACTATTGTCAATTTTTCTGTACCAAAGAAAATAAATGTCTACGCATAGGAGGCATGGATTTTTTTTGGCAGCAAACCTGCAAGATTATTTATAAAGCTCAATTACTTGACAATGTGAAGAAGCAATAAATACTCCGCTGTCTCAAAAGCACTTCTCTGTTCTGGCAGTGCCAGAGCCAGGCAGACATTTTGAGAGCATGGATTACCCAGTGACAGATGGGGTGAGTTAGTGAATCGCGTACTGTGCCCAATCCAAATATCTTGTCTGAGCCTTCACTGGGACCAAGCAACGTACCAATGAAAAACTGGTTAGCCATCCATCTACTAGAAAGATGAGAAGTTAATTTAGTCAGATCACTTGAGGATGATTCATTACCACAACGCATTCGACTCAGTACATATCTCCTTATGGTGCAAGGAACATTTCCAATGTGTTTTTGTGCCACCGCAAATCTGGCAACGCTTTGGCTTAAAAGAAGACACAACACCAGAGAGCCAGCATAAGTGCAACTTTATATGTGAACATTCCCACCATAAACTATGATTATCTGGTGAAGTTAATTGAAACCCTGAGCTCCATATAACTAGCAAATGATTACATCTTAAAGATGTCATGAAGAAAAAGAAAGCTTCCCAAACAAGATAGCAGTTAGACAGTAAATAATGCATTGGTATAAGAGCAGAGCAACTATATCTTAGCGCACTGCAAGAACTGAGCCAAAGGCGGAAGTTTTACAGTTTTAGTTCTGATTTTGGCAAGAGACAGGGCGTTCTTATGCCAACTGAAGTGCACATCTTGCAAGCTAAGCCACACGCTCTGTGTGTAAATCTTTCATAAAAAGTGCCACAGACTCCAGTCTGGAAGATTCCTGAGTATTTCCCAAAGGGTCAGTGTATGATGTATCCATCGAATGGCTGACGTTGGTAGCAGGCAACACTGTCCAGCACCCATTCGCGCAAAACTACCGTAGCGTTGCATTGAGGTGGGAGCCCTGAAAAACAAGACCAAGAGTGAGATTTTTAGAGCCTACTAGCTGTACCCTGGCCACGCGTTGCTGTGGCCGCAGACAACAAGAATCCCAGACATGAAACAATCTGGGCTAGGGAACACCTCCCCACAAAGCTTTCCTGTAGGCAGGAAGAAGCCAGGCTTTTAAGCTGCAAGGCTTTTCAAAGGTTATGAAGGTGGGCAATGTATGTGTATATGTATATGTGTGTGCATGTGCATATATATGTGTGTGTATATGTATATATTTGTGTGTGCATGTGTATATGTATATACGCTAGCGAGACATGGACAGTCTACAGATGTCACATGCAACTCCTGGAACGATTCCATCAGTGCTGCCTCCGGAAAATCCTGCGAATATCTTGGGAAGACAAGCGGACAAATGTCAGCATGCTGGGAGAAGCACTGAAGCAATGGTCCTCCGCCATCAACTCCGCTGGACCGGCCATGTTGTCTGGATGCCCGACCACCGTCTCCCAAAGCAGTTGCTCTATTCCAAACTCAAGAATGGAAAACGGAATGTTGGTGAGCAGGAAAAGAGATTTAAAGATGGGCTCAAAACCAACCTTAAAAACTCTGGCATAGACACTGAGAACTGGGAAGCCCTGACCCTTGAGTGCTCCAGCTGGAGGTCAGCTGTGACCAGCAGTGCTGTAGAATTTGAAGAGGCACGAATAGAGGGTGAAAGAGAGAAACGTGCCAAGAGGAAGGCACGTCAAGCCAACCCCGATCAGGATTGCCTTCCACCTGGAAACCAATACCCTCACTGCGGGAGAAGATGCAGATCAAGAATTGGGCTCCACAGCCACCTATGGACCCACCGACAGAACACCGACCTTGGAGGACCATCAACCTCGGACTACAAGGGATTGCCTAAGGTAAGGTATGTATATGTGTATATGTTTATGTGTATATATATGTGTGTGCATATGTATATATATATATGTGTGTATATATGTATTTATGCGTGTATATATGTGTATGTATATATGAGTGTATATGTGTGTGTGTATATATATATATGTGCATGTGTGTGTTGTTTGTATATGTGTGCAGGCCTGGGTCTACTTGGGCCCTCCAGATATTTTGGACTTCAGTTCCCACAATTCTTATCAGCCAGATTAGCATGGCTGTTAGGAATTGTGGGAGTTGAGGTCCAAAATGCCTAGAGGGCCCAAGTAGGCCCAGGCCTGGAGTATGAGATGTTACCGAACCCCATGTCTCTTTCGAGGCCTGTGCAGCCTCCTCCTGGCGTGGCTCCTCTTCTCTCCCTCCCTTCCCTTTCCCTCTTGCCTTCCTTGCCTGACGGATGCAAAAGCAGTACATGTGAAAAACATCTTGGAGTCCTCGTGGACAACAAGTTAAACATGAGCTAACTATGTGATGTGGCGGCAAAAAAAGCCAATGGGATTTTGCCCTGCATCAATAGGAGCATAGTGTCTAGATCTAGGGAAGTAATGATATCCCTCTATTCCGCTTTGGTTAGACCACACCTGGAATATTGTGTCCAATTCTGGGCACCACAATTCAAGAGAGATATTGACAAGTTGGAATGTGTCCAGAGGAGGGCAACTAAAATTATCAAGGGTCTGGAGAACAAGGCCTATGAGGAGTGGCTTAAGGAGCTGGGCATGTTTAGACTGAAGATGAGAAGGCTGAGAGGAGATATGATAGCCATGTATAAATATGTGAGAGGAAGCCACAGGGAGGAGGGAGCAAGCTTGTTTTCTGCTTCCTTGGAGACTAGGACGCGGAACAATGGCTTCAAACTACAAGAGAGGCGATTCCATCTGAACACGAGGAAGAATTTCCTGACTGTGAGAGCCGTTCAGCAGTGGAACTCTCTGTCCTGGAGTGTGGTGGAGGCTCCTTCTTTGGAAGCTTTTAAACAGAGGCTGGATGGCCATCTGTCAGGGGTGATTTGAATGCAATATTCCTGCTTCTTGGCAGGGGGTTGGACTGGATGGCCCATGAGGTCTCTTCCAACTCTTTGAGTCTATGATTCTATGAAAAGGCCTCCCCTTCCTTCCTTGCTTGCTTCTTCTGTCCCTCCATCCGTCCCTTTCCCTCTCTCTCTTTCTGAGGAGGCTCTAAAGGCTGCTTTTCAGAGCAGCTTTGCCGGGCTGATCTTTTCCTGCAGGGCCTTTCTCCTCCTCTTCTTGGCTGGCTTCTCGGCTCGCTGTTTGCAGGGCTCCTGGCTTGGCTCCCGAAGCAAGGACAACCAGCTGCTTTGCTATGGATGGCTGTTTGTTTCCCCCTCTTGCACAGGATGAGGCGGGGCTAGGTTTTGTGCATGCCTTGTAAGTTATTTTTCAAGAATTTTAAAGCTATTTTCACGGTTTTGGGTTTTTTTTTTAATTGTTGGTCATACCTTGGGGTACGAGACGTTTGGAGGCCAAATTTGATATCAGTTGGCCCCAAAGTTTGTTTATTTTTAGCCTACACACGACACACAGAAGCTTTTTATATATTAAGATGCTTTCATCTCTCCTCCCATCAGTGAGGCTCAAGCGTGCATTTTCGTTGGAGAGCTTCTTTTATAAATGGCTTTTTGAAATGTCATGACACCGAGACAAGAGATGACAAGGGGAAAATGCGGTGAGTTGGTTAGAACTCTTGCTGTAATATTCCTCTACATTTCTAGTTGGCGATTTGTTTCACAGCAGCAGTGACAGGGGCACACGTAACGTGCGTCAAGTTCACCTTTCCCCTCCTCAGACAGGAAACAGTCCCTCCGCCTAAGCTGTTCATGTTAGAGATGAGAGGCAAGCAATGTGTGACAACCTCAGAAAGGATGGCTGACTGTATCTCCTTCTGACTCCCTTGAGCCATTTTGGGACTCATACACAGAAACCAGAGAAAAGGCAACTAGGAAGCCAAGCAGGCCCTACAAGTCACAAGGGTTTAGCTCTACTCAACATAATCATGAGGATGAAAAATGAAGCTCTCCAATTACTCTCGGTAGGAATCAGAAAACCACTTGTCAGCTCACCAGGAGCAAATGACTATAGTTCTTTTGAGAACAGGATGCCAGCAGAGCATAGATTGCCTTTCCCCCAGGAGCTCACATTTGCATTGTAATCTGGGGAAAGCAAGAAAGTAGGCATATTTTTGGATTTGTGGAAGTGTCTTACTTTCTCCATATCTAGCATCTCTCTCTCAGAAGAAAGTTGGGGGGTTGATGACGATGGAAAACACAGCCAGGAGAGTAAACCCAAGGGCTGGAGGTTTAGCATAGCTGGTAAATCAGCACCTATAAGATCTATCAACTGAAAGGCTGCAAGTTCAAAGCCCCGGGTCGGCATGAGTGGCTGACCGTCAGCCCTGCTCACTGTTTACCTAAGCAGTGTGAAAACAGCTTTAGCTGTAATTAGAGAAATTAGGTGCCGCTACAAGCAGGGGAGGTGTTTTACAATGCCATAAAGAAAAAGAAGATCAGAAAATGCTGAAATGAGGAAGTCTTTGTCATAGAGGATGGAGTGATAGCACCCCCTGTGGACTCGAGCCCAACCATCCATGGTATCGAAACAACACCTCCTTCTGTGCTGTCTGTTTGTGTACTGTCTATACAAACAGCATTGAATGATTGCCATGTATGTGTACTTGTGATCCGACCTGATGTCCCTTTGGGGTGAGAAGGGTGGAATATTAATAAAGTGTATTATTATTATTATTATTATTATTATTATTATTATTATATTTGCCGGTCCCTGGCCCACAGTTTAGCAGGTGAGAAGCAAGAAGCTGGACAAACCTCAGAAAAGCCAGTTGATCACAGCTCATGGGATGCTGTACAACTGAGGGGGGAAGGGCATAAAGCAGAGGCTTATCAGTGAAACAGTTGGTGGTGCATTGGGTGAAACTCATGGCACTAGAATCTCACCTTGGCAGGCAGCGTCTTCACCCCAGACATCAGGCTGAACAACGATCACAGCAGAGGAGTTCTAAGTGGTTGCGAGATAAAAAGACAAACTTGAAGATAGAGGTAGCATTACCTAAAGTGTACAAAATCAATTGCTATCTTTGACTGCAAACAAACAGAAATACTGGAGCAGTCTGGCATTCACTTTGGTGTAGTACTCCAGACTGGAAGTTGAGGAGAAAAGCCTCCTCTCCCAGGTTGTTTTGTCAAACAAATTTGATATAGATAACAAAAGAACATGAGTGAGAGCAGCATTGGAAAAGTACAAACAGGTAGAACTGGAGTGTCCTACCGGCATACTGAAAAATGCACTCTTCCCAATACATGCTGCATTTCTCCAATAAATACATGCTCTCACTTGCCATATTGATCCCAAATTAACTCTCAGACAGAAAGTCAGGTATTACAGTTTCAAATACTTCTCTCTCCCTCCCTTTGTGTGTCTATGTGTGTATCTCATCAAAAGAAAACACTAGAGCCAGCAGAAGCTGACTTTTTATTGAAAAGGCAAGAATACATTGCATGCACCTCTTCTTTAAGCTGACTCATTGTCTCTACCCACAATAATTAAAAAACTGACTTACTGTTGCATGTGCAAATAAATGAGGTTGCTTCACAAGAGAGGCCCCGCACAGCTCTACCATCCATTCCAGTTGTTCTGAGCAATTCCCAAACAGAAGGAGAAAGATAAAATACAACATTAAACCACAATGGCAGAGAATCTTGCTCCCTTCACTCTCATAAGTGCACCGCTCAAATTGGTCCCTAATTTCTGTTGGGAGAAATAATGACATTGAAGCAAAATCTAGAAATTCAAGCAGCCTGGGAACTTTCTTAGAATCATAGAGTTGGAAGAGACCTCATGGACCATCCAGTCCAACCCATGACTAAGAAGCAGGAAAATTGCATTCAAAGCACTCCTGACAGATGGCCATCCAGCCTTTGTTTAAAAGCTTCCAAATCGAGCCTCCACCACACTCCGGGGCAGAGAGTTCCACTGCTGAACAGCTCTCACATTCAGGAAGTTCTTCCTTATGTTCATATGGAATCTCCTTTCTTGTAGTTTGAAGCCATCGTTCTGTGTCCTAGTCTTCAGAGCAGCAGAAAACAAGCTTGCTCCCACCTCCCTATGGCATTCCTCTCACATATTTATACATGGCTATCATTATTATTATTATTATTATTATTATTATTTATTAACTTTATTTATACCCCGCAAAATCTCCCAAAGGACTCGATGCGGCTTACAAAGGCCAAGGCCGCCAACAGACAATAGTATACAAGTACACAATAAAACTCATAAGCAAATAAAAACATCTGTGATGAAATTGGAGTCTAGCTCAAGGCGTATCTGAGCAACTTTGCCTGCAAAATGGTGTGCGAACTCGCAACACCGAGTTGCTGGGTCATCGAATGTCTCCTCCACCACGGGTGGGTGAAGGAGTTCCCCGACAACCTGAAACAGCTCCAAAGATCTACTGGCTGCAGATGCTATACGGGTAGTCGTGAAGGACTCCCTGGCTACCCGTATAGCCGTGGTATACGCCCTAAGAGAGGCAGGTGACCGTGCTTGGTCAGACACGTCTCGAGATTTCCTCCAAATGCTCTCTAGCCCCCTTTTCGTGTGTTTCATCACAGCCAGCTCCTCGGTGAACCAGGGAGATGGTGTATCTCGACGCAGCGAGATGGGGCATTCGGGAGCGATCATATCTATCATGTCTCCTCTTAGCCTTATTTTCTTCAGGCTTAACATGCCCAGCTCTTTAAGCCGCTCCTCACAGGGCTTGTTCTCCAGACCCTTGATCATTTTAGTCACCCTCCTCTGGACACATTCCAGCTTGTCAATATCTCTCTTCAATTGTGGTGCCCAGAATTGGACACAATATTCCAGGTGTGGTCTGACCAAGGCAGAATAGAGGGGTAGCATGAATTCCCTGGATCTAGACACTTATACTCCTACTGATGCAGGCCAAAATCCCATTGGCTCTTTTTGCCGCCACATTACATTGTTGGCTCATGCTTAACTTTTCAAACATACTGCTCTCTCTTGATGGTGTGGAGTATAATTCTTATAATCTCCAGTCAGCATGTCCAATGGTGCTGGATCATGAAAGCTATAGTCCTGGAGATAACCCTAAGTATGCCAACCAAATTTGATATGGTTGTTGAGACAGTTTTAACTATTGGATTTTAACACCAAGATAAGTGATTTTAATGCTTTTGTATGTGTATGGTCTAATATGTTTCGGCATTGAATGTTTGCCGTTTATATGTTGTGTTCCACTCTGAGTTCCCTTCAGGGTGAGAAGGGCGGAATATAAATGCTTTAAATAAATAATAAATATTTTGCCTTCCCTTTGCAAGTACAGAATTTGATACATATTCCTAATTCATATGGTTGTGAAAATTCAGGAAAGTGTCAACAGTGACTGCCCAAAAGCCAGAGGAAGGTAGGCGTGGATTCAAATTGCAGGGAAAATTATTCCTTCTAAACATTAGGAAGAACTTCCTGATGGTAAGAGCTGTTTGGCAGTGGAATATGTGGCCTTAGAGAGTGGTGAAATCTCCTTCTCTGGAGGTTTTAAGCAACAGATGGCCATCTGTTGGGAGTGCTTTGATTGTGTGTTCCTGCATGGCAGGGGGTTGGGCTAGATACTCTTGTGGTCTCTTCCAACTCTATGATACTAAGTAAAAGTCCAAGAATTCAGGGAAAGAGATTCTGGCTCCCACGGCATTAAGGTAATCAGAAGGAACATATATGAATGGAAAAATAAGTAAACAAATGCACATTCACTCATACAATACAGTCAAGTACTAGAATTTTTGGGGTTGGGGCAGAATATCAAAAGAGGATTACTCTCATCACTGTCCATATGTGTATGTGTGTGTGTATGATTAAATAATTTCAGATTATGATCATATAGCACCAACTTTTTGATTTTTTTTTGTCGTGTCAGGAGCAACTTGAGAAACTACAAGTCACTTCTGGTGTGAGAGAATTAGCCGTCTGCAAGGACGTTGCCCAGGGGACGCCCGGATGAATTGATGTTTTTATCATTCTTGTGGGAGGCTTCCCTCATGTCCCCGCATGAGGAGCTGGAGCTGATAAAGGGAGCTCATCCGCCTCTCCCTGGATTCGAACCTGCGACCTGTTGGGTCTTCAGTCCTGCCGGCACAGGGGTTTAACCCACTGCGTCACCAAGGGTTCAACTTCTTGATGACTGAACCATAGCAAAGATTATAGTTTTGCTACTGTTCACACGATACCTTATCTTTGAATGAAGAAAGCTACTCCCTGAAATTCACCTGATCTTCTCAACTCATGCCAGCCATTTCAATCCGCTTACCTGGCAGCATGTCTGTGAATGGCCCATAGCAGCATATTTCCAAACCTTGGAAAAGCTGGAAAGGAAAACAAGAGCGTTACTTGGCCTGCATAACTGAAGTCCTTGAAACACAGGCTCTGGAACTAGTGTTGTTGTTCATTCATTCCATCACTTCCGACTCTTCGTGACCTCATGGACCAGCCCACGCCAGAGCTCCCTGTCAGCCGTCACCACCCCCAGCTCCTTCAAGGTCAAGCTAGTCACTTCAAGAATACCATCCATCCATCTTGCCCTTGGTCGGCGCCTCTTCCCCTTACCTTCCATTTTCCCCAGCATAATTGTCTTCTCTAAGCTTTCCTGTCTTCTGGAACTAGTACAGGCATTAAATAAACTATCCAGAAGCTAATTTGATTAGAGCAGGTTAAATAGAAATATATTTAGCAGGAAAAGCTACAATGTATTTTATCTTTAAGCCGCTCCTCATAGGGCTTGTTCTCTAGACCCTTGATCATTTTAGTCGCCCTCCTCTGGACACATTCCAGTTTGTCAATATTTCCCTTCAATTGTGGTGCCCAGAATTGGACACAATATTCCAGGTGTAGTCTAACCAAGGCAGAATAGAGGGGTAGCCTGACTTCCCTGGATCTAGACACTAGACTCCTATTTATGCAGGCCAAAATCCCATTGGCTTTTTTTGCTGCCGCATCACATTGTTGGCTCATGTTTAACTTGTTGTCGACGAGAACCCCAAGATCTTTTTCATACGTACTGCTCTCGAGCTAGGCGTCCCCCATTCTGTATCTTTGCATTTCATTTTTTCTGCGTAAGTGGAGTATCTTGCATTTGTCCCTGTTGAACTTCATTTTGTTAGTTTTGGCCCATCTCTCTAATCTGTTCAGATCCTTTTGAATCCTGCTCCAGTCTTCTTGAGTATTGGTTATCCCTCCCAATCTTGTGTTGTCTGCAAACTTGATGATCATGCCTTCATCTAAGTCATTTAATAAAGATGTTGAACAGGACCGGGCCCAGGACGGAACCCTGCGGCACTCCGCTCGTCACTTCTTTCCAGGATGAAGTCGAAGCATTGGGGAGAATCACCCTCTGGGTTCGTTAGCTTAACCAATTACAGATCCACCTAACCGTAGTTTTGCTTAGCCCACATTGGACTAGTTTGTTTGCCAGAAGGTCATGGGGAAATCCCTCTTCCACACAGCCCCTTCCACACAGCTGAATAAAATCCCACATTCTGCTTTGAACTGGAATATATGGCAGTGTGGACTCAGATAACCCAGTTCAAAGCAAATATTGTGAGATTGATTATCTGCCTTGATATTCTGGGTTATATGGCTGTGTGGAAGAGCCCACTGTTGCAGAGTAAACAAGCTAAGAATTCAGACTGAAGAGTAAGGGGGCATCTACATAAATAAAAATGTAATGTTCGTTTGTGGGATTAACAGAACTCAAAAACCACTGGACCAATTGACACCAAATTTCGACACAATATGCCTAACAACCCAATGTATGCCCTTCACTCAAAAGAATTGATTTTCTCATTTGGGAGTTGTAGTTGCTGGGATTTATAGTTCACCTACAATAAAAGAGGGGATTGAACCAAACTTGGCACACTGTTCTCCCACGACCAACAGAAAATACTGGATGGGTTTGGTGGACAGTGCCCTTTGGTTTTAGAGTTGTAGTTCACCTACATCCAGAGAGAACTGTGGACTCAAACAATGATGGATCTGGACCAAACTCTACACGAATACTCAATATGTCCAAATGTGAACACTGGTAGAGTTTGGGGAAAATAGAATCTTGACATTCGGGAGTTGTAGTTGCTGGGATTTATAGTTCACCTACAATCACAGAGCATTCTGAATCCCACTAACGATAGCATTGGGCCAAACCTCCCACACAGAACCCCCATGTAGGCCACAGCAACGAGTGGCAGGGGATGGCTAGTATCAGATAAATCTGGTATCATCAAAGGAGCATTTTGAACACCTTTTGCAGCAACTATTGGTAATATTATGCCTTCCCTCTTTGAGGAACTAGCTGTTACTTTCTCTCTACAGCAACAGGGCAACATGACATTTTATTATGTTGCCAGCATCTTTTCTTGTATATATTAATTCCTAGTACTTAGAACATTCCTGGTACTTAGAACATTAAATTCTTTTAAAAATAAAAAAGAACCAACATGTACTTGCTCTCTTAGCAACCCAACTTCAATTACAGGAATTAGAACATTTTCGTTGTTTATACAATTGGTCCTCCACATCTATGGGTTTCACTTTTATGGATTTAATTACTGTATATACTCGAGTATAAGCCTAGTTTTTCAACCCTTTTTTAGGCTGAAAAAGTCCCCCTCAGCTTATACTCAAGTCAAGGTTATTTATTATTTTCCTCTGTTATTATTTTTATTATATTTATAATTTTACTCTATTATTATTACATTTATTATTTTACTCTATTTATTATTGTTATTACATTTATTATTTTACGATATTTTTCCCCCCGACTTTTTATTTTTACAGTACAGAAAATACATACCTTGCACACACAAAACATTTACAATTCCCACCACCAACATGAGGATTATTATCTTTCACATATTCATTTCTTTTTGAGACAATCATTATTTCTTTATCTTTATACATTTCCATCCTGTATGCTATATAGCATTTGTATCTTATTTCTTATGACTTGATCTCCGGAATGATTCATAATATAGTTCATTACCCTTGTCCATCTATCTTCCATTTCTCTCATTCGATTTTCATTGATTTTTATTTTACGATATTATTACTGGTATCATTACATTTCCATTATTTTACTCTATCATGATTGGAAGGTTACGTAAGCACATTTACATTGAAGAAGGTTAGAATAATGGTTTAATCAGAGTTGGGCAGTCTTATCTTAAATTACACTTTTATGCAAATATTTAATCTACTGATGCCTTATTTAATTTTATTGGTATCTATTTTTATTTTGAAATTTACCAGTAGATGCTGCATTTCGGCTTATATTCAAGTCAATACGTTTTCCCTGTTTTTTTTGGCGATAAAATTCGGTGCCTCGGCTTATATTCGGGTCGGCTTATCCTCGAGTATATACGGTAATGTTTTCTCTGGGTCCTCCAATGCATTAGAGGACCCTGAGAAAACACTTCTCTGGGCATTTACTAGTCTTTCAGAACAATTCTATTGGAAAATTAAAAAATAGTAATTTTTATTTTCACATTTTCCACTTTCATGGGGGTACTGTACCCCGAGCTCCAGTGAATATATAGGATGGCTGTTCTGAGCATCAGAAAGACTAGCACAAATAGATGTCATCATATAAGTTACTCCTGGGAGCAAAGTTAGACAAATAAATGCATACATAGATGAACATTCAGGACAGTGCGAGCCACACATTATATGCTCAGGAATACATTTTCTATTTATTATCCCCCATAAGCATAATCAGATTCAGACTCAGGATTCTCTTTTCTGAGAGTTTCTATAAACAGAGAGTAACCATAGTCTATGATCCTGGGATGGATGTATTCTAGGAGAAAGTACAAATGGAAGTTGTCCATATTCCCCCCTCATTTTAACATCCCTTGAAGTGAAAATGGTTAAAGCATTCATACTTTTCCAGGAGGAGATTCCCTTGATCTTTTGGGTCCTTGGTGATTTCTGCCATTGATTACATCTCCTCTTACTTCAAAGTCCTCCTGAAAGACAACAGAGATGTAGTGAAACTTCCTTTGGGTTAGCTCTGTGCTGCTAAAGCAGGGAAGGTTGTATACACAACAGCCCCTCATTTCATAGCTAATATCAAGAAACCTTTTTATAAATAAAGGGAAAACTTGGTGAATTACATTTAATGAAAAAATAACTATTACTTAATTAAGAAATCCCTCCTTGGTATTTATACTATTGATGAAACTTCAGGGATGAAACAGCAGCTTAGCAAATGGTACAGGAAAATGGTGCATATAGTAAAAGCAAAGGCAAATCGCTTTTTGTTTATGACATGTAGACTGAGTAACCAAGAGGTGATACACAAAAATGCCTGAATCCATTTATTAGACATAAAACGCAGTGGCTTATGACTAGATCTCATTACAGATTCTCCTAACTGAAGAGAGATTGGACCACAATGGTCTCTCCTCTGATATAGAATAATAGAATCAGAAAGTTGGAAGAGACCACAACAGCCATATAGCAGACAAGCAGTAACCACACATAAATGTATTGCCCAAGCCTTCCCTTGCCCCTTAACTCGGAAATGTCAATTATTTATTTTTTTATGATATTTATATGCCGCCCTTCTCACCTGAAGGGGACTCAGAGCAGCTTACAAGATATATATATATATATATATATATATATATACACACACACACCAAAAATATATTATATTATTAGCATAGTACAATATCAGTAATATATATTTCTATACTGTACCATTATATTGTAATATTATTAGTAATATTGCATGTAATATAAAATATATAATTATAATATCATATTATTATTTTGAGTATTATATTGTATTACATTATAATGTTATAAATATTATATGTATATACAATATATTATATTATATTATATTATATTATATTATATTATATTATATTATATTATTAGAATAGCAAAGGAGACAAGGTGGAACTGTCTTCTGCCCCCCCTCTCTTCACTCTGGCCCAGAGCGGCAGCTGGTGCTGGGGGGAGGGATCCCCAACTGATGACATATGCAGGAGACAAGATGGTACTGTCCCCTGGCCCCCCTCTCTTCACTTTGGCCCACAGGGGCAGCTGGTGCTGGGCGGAGGGGGTCCCCAACTGATGACATATACACGAGACAAGATGGAACTGTCCCTGGCCCCCTCTCGCTTCACTCTGGCCCAGATCGGCAATTGGTGCTGGGGGAGTGGTCCCCAACTGATGACATATACACGAGACAAGATGGAACTGTCCCTGGTCCCCTCTCGCTTCACTCTGGCCCAGATCGGCAATTGGTGCTGGGGGGAGTTGTCCCCAACTGATGACATATACACGAGACAAGATGGAACTGTCCCTGGCCCCCTCTCGCTTCACTCTGGCCCAGATCGGCAATTGGTGCTGGGGGGAGTGGTCCCCAACTGATGACATATACAGGAGACAAGATGGAACTGTCCCTGGTCCCCTCTCGCTTCACTCTGGCCCAGATCGGCAATTGGTGCTGGGGGGAGTGGTCCCCAACTGATGACATATACAGGAGACAAGATGGAACTGTCCCTGGTCCCCTCTCGCTTCACTCTGGCCCAGAGCGGCAGTTGGTGCTGCAGAGAGAGGTCCCCAACTGATGACATATGCAGGAGACAAGATGGAACCGTCCCCTGGCCCCCTCTCTCTTCCCTCTGGCCCAGAGCGGCTGTTGGTGCTAGGGGGAGGGGTCCCCAACTGATGACATATGCAGGAGACAAGATGGAACTGTCCCCTGCCCCCCTCTCTCTTCACATTATGCTCAGCTACTGGTTGTTGTATAATGAAGTATGTTTTTAATTATGTTTTTATATTGTTGCATAGGAATTTGTATATATTTTAACTCTGTTTGACTGGACTTAGTCCTCATGTGAGCTGCCCCAAGTCCCTTCAGGGAGATGGTGGCGGGATACAAAAATAAAGTTATTATTATTATAATAAATATTTTCCCCTTTTCTCCAAACCTTCACTTGACAGAAGAGGCTCCAGCAACACTCAGTACTCTCTTGCAAAGTCAGCTCTTGGAAAAGCCTACCTCAACTGACCTACCTACATAGAAACTGTGCTCGGCAATGCCAAGAGAGTGAGGGAGCCTGGTGAAGGCACCCAGAGTCAGTTCAGTTGCCAGAGACAAAGGGAAGGGGAGCAGGCATGATAGACATCTTCTTTTTATGTCCTGCCAACAGAGGAATATTACACACCACAGGTACTTGAACTCTACATGCTCCTGCAACAAGACTGCACTCAGCGTTCCCTACAAGATTTCTGATGAAGCATAAAGAAAAATCCCAGGTAAATATTGTGGCTTAAGGAACAGTGAATTCACAGTGTCTATAACCGATAGCACTACTAGGAAGTGGAATTTCAAGAGATCTAAAAAAAATTACACCCCGAAATATTCATGAGAAATTAATGCAGGAGCTGATATTCCCAGAAGGGTCATCATCTACAGTGCATAATTCTCATCCTTAGCAACTATTTCAGCTTTTCAAATGTGACAATTAAAAATAACACAATTAAAGCAACAAAACTAGTAGTTATGATGGCTTTGGGATTCTGGGAGCTCCAGTATAAAAATTAAATGTTTCCAAACTGTCGATTTAGTATGCCATAAGAAAAAAAATACCCATGCATCTACAGGGTTGGAGGAGTAAAGCAAGGCGGCCTTTCCCTATCCAACTAAACTTTGGTGCAGGGTTCCCTAAAGCAAGGCCCATGGGCCAGACACAGCCCTCCAAATCATTTACCCAGTTCCTGTCCTAAACTTTAAGGGGTCGCCTTAAGTCTTGAAGACACACAACAACAACCCAAATTGACTTGACTATATGATCAGCCAAAAGCAAGCTCACACTTTCCCTTGAAATACTGATATATTTATGTTGGTTGAAATTGTTTTCATTTTAAATATTGTATTTTTTCATGGGTTTTATTTTTGTACTACAGAAAAGATGTGCAATTTTGTTTTGGTTTTTTTTGTTGGTTTTTTTTGTCACGTCAGGAGGGACTTGAGAAACTGCAAGTCGCTTCTGGTGTGGGAGAATTGGCCGTCTGCAAGGACGTTGCCCAGGGGATGCCCGGATGTTTTGATGTTTTACCATCCTTATGGGAGGCTTCTCTTGTGTCCCTGCATGAGGAACTGGAGCTGATAGACGGAGCTCATCTGCGCTCTCCCCGGATTCGAACCTGTGACCTGTCGGTCTTCAGTCCTGTCGTCACAGGGGTTTGACCCACTGCGCCACCGGGGGCTACTAAGATGTGCATAGGAATTTGTTCATGTTTTTTTTCCAACTATAGTTCAACCTCTTAACGGTCTAAGGGACCACAAACCAGCCTTCTATTTTAAAAAGTCTGAGGATCCCTGCTTTGGAGGCTGATTTTCCACTCCAATGTTAGCAGACCTCTTTCCCATTAAAATAAGGGGGAAATCAGAGTTAAACCCTCTACCCGTGCCCCCTCCCAGGACTGTTCAATTCTCATTCATGTATTCACAGCATTTAAATGAACAGTAAATAATGGGCTCTGCAAACAGCTCTGCAGACTAATAAAAAATAACGATGACAACAACAAAATACAGCCGTACCTCATTAAGTACTCTTTCTGCTTGGAGTGATTGTTCAATCCCTAGGACAGAACAAACAGGGATTAGTTATTATTATTAAAGCAATCACCAGCCCTTTTTTATCACATGCAACATGATTTCTAGTCCCTGCCTTAAGTTAGGAAAGGAATCTGCATCACTGTGGTGCAAAGGAACAAGCTTATCTAAATAAATAAAAATAAAGTTCTGTGGGATTAAAAGAACTAAAAAACCACTGGATGAATTGACACCAAATTTGGACACAAGACACCTAACAACCTAATGTATGTCCTTCACTAAAAATAATAATATGTTTTTGTCATTTGTGAGTTATAGTTGCTGGGATTTATAGTTCACCTATAATCAAAGAGCATTCTGAACCCCACCAACGGTGGAATTGAATCAAACTTGGCACACAGTTCTCTCATGACCAACAGAAAATACTGGAAGGGTTTGGTGGGCAATGTCCTTTGGTTTTGGAGTTGTAGTTCACCTACATTCAGAGATCACTGTGGACTCAAACAATGATGGATCTGGACCAAACTCTACACGAATACTCAATATGCCCAAATATGAACACTGGTGGAGTTTGGGGAAAATAGAATCTTGACATTTGGGAGTTGTAGTTGCTGGGATTTATAGTTCACCTACAATCACAGAGCATTCTGAACCCCACCAACGATAGAATTGGGCCAAACCCACACAGAACCCCCATGACTACCAAAGTGGGCCACAGCAACGTGTGGCAGGGGACGGCTAATATTTAAATGATACTGCTTATTGGCAGTATGATTGTTCTGATGGAAAAATGTATACCTCCCCACCTGACTCCTTAGAGATACTAGATGTTTTCTTTAACAATACCAATACTCTAATAACAGAAACAATTGAGGCTCTCTTGCAGAGATTTTTAAAATACTCATCCTTCTAAGAAGAATTAATGCATTGAAATCCAAATCAAGAAAAAATACGTAGTGATTATCAGGATAAAGTAAAGGCAAACATTTCCCCTTGACATTAAGTCTAATTGTGTCTGACTCTGGGGGGTGGTGCTCATCTCCATTTCTAAGTCAAAGAGCCACCGTTGTCTGTAGACGCCTCCTAGGTCATGTGACCAGCATGACTGCATGGAGCGCTGTTACCTTCCCGCAGAAGCAGTACCTATTGATTGACACACATTTGCATGCTTTCGAATTGCTAGGTAGGCAGAAGCTGGGGCTAACAATGGGAGCTCACTTTGTCCATGGATTCAACCTGCCAACCTTCTGATCAGCAAGTTCTACAGCTTAGTGGTTTAACCCACTGCACCACCACAGCCCTATAATTATTAGATTACATTGAGAAAAATTCAATCTGGTTTCATCTGTATTTTTAATTCAATAAGTCTGTTCTAGTTTGGGCTATGAATGGATTCGTTTCAAATCTACTAATTTTTTCCTGGATGATACACTGCACACTTAGACACACAACTGTCTCATTTGTAGGGTGTGACATTCATAGTCAATGTGGAGTATTGCAGAGACAGAGCTGAAAAACAGCTAGCTGGGTATATCAGAGCCAAGCTAGCTAGACTACTAAAAACCCAAAATGGGATCCATTGCAGTTTTGTTTTGCTTAATTTCAAAACAGGCAGGGAAAATGGTTGTGAAAACTGAGACTGCAGCTCCATTTTCTTGATCTAAACACCCCCATCCAAGCTTCTGTTTTATCTAGAGAGAAACAATGCAATAGTATGGCACTTCACCCCTAAGAGGAAGATTGTACACTGGGCATCACTTATTTAAATGAGAAAACTGGAAAGGATTACCCCATGTGAACTGTGAAAGGATTACCCCATGCTATTCCTACAATCTACTCGGGCATTTCCATTGCTATTTTACACTTTTTTTAAAAAGGTAGAGATAGAGCTGATATCATACTCCCAGAATCTTGTTTCCTTTGACCCTCCTCTCCATCATAGCAAGTCCAACAAAATCCTATGGCAGACAGAACTTTTCAATGGCATATGCTGAGAAGCTACGTGCCCCAAGAGATATGTTCGACTGTGTGCATTTCTTATGATGTGCTGGGGATTAATTTATTTAGGCAAGCTTTTAAGTTTGGTAGCTGACATTCCCTGGACAATGGAATTGTGTATTTTTAGCTGCTAATATCTTTCTATGGTGTTTTAAGCCAGTGGCAGCTACTGGCTTCTAAATCAGTATTTCTGTTTTGGGTTTTAATCTGAAGTTTGAAGTTGGAACTCAAGTTGCCGAACCCTATCCCTCCTGAACAGGTTCAGCACCTGAGACACTTTTTTGAAAATTTGAGTGAAAACCCAGAGTAGGTTTACTGGCAAAATGACATGAAAGCTACTAGCCGCCACTATTTTAAGCACTTGATAATATACTAGGGTTGAATGAAAAGTAATGCCTCCACCTTCGTAACTCCTCAACAGATGGCAGTACTGGTATGCGGCAGGTACTGGCTTAATCAGTAGACTCTTCTCTATAGTTCCATTTTGGCGGGAAACCTTAGCGTTGAATGGTTGTGTTGTTAAAGTGCAAACTATGGAAGCCTGCACAGATGGTCAGTCAATGCAACTTACGCAATGTGAAGTCATTGAATTCTTGACAGCAGAAGGTGGCACCCCAAAGGGGATTAAACAGAGAATGCAAGCTGTTTATGGTGATTGTGTTGATGTGAGTACTGTGCGTCGTTGGGCGAGAAAGTTTAAAGATGTTAAGGTTGGAACATCTGACTTGCGTGACAAACAAAGAGTTGGACGTCCTGTGCCAACAACCACCAAGTTTCACAAGCAAAAGGTTGACAGACTGATTCAGGACGATTGTCGTATCACTCAGAGAGAAATTTCAAGCATAATCGGCATTTCACAAGAACGTGTGGGTCACATAATCATAATCATAATACTTTATTTATACCCCGCTCCATCTCCCTCAAGGGGACTCGGTGCGGCTTAAATGAGGCCACGCCCATCGAAACAATACAAACAATATAACACAAAAACATAATAGAACCAAACAAATACATAAAATGCGAAATCAATATAATACGACACAACAATATAAAATCAAGCATTAAAAACACATAAAATTTCACTAGGCAGGGCGATTATTGCTTTGCTTGGCTATTGGAAAATCTGTGCACAATGGGTACCCAGGATGCTGTTGCCCGAAATGAAAGCGCACAGACTTAAAACTTCAGAGACTGGATTTCACCACCATATGACATCCTCCATACAGTCCAGATTCAGCACTGTCTGACTTCCATCTTTTCCCGATAATGAAATAATATCTGCGGGGACATCATTATGCTTCTGATGAAGACGTTGAGAGAATTGTGAGACACTGATTGTGGAAACAGTGTTGACTTCTTCTGTGACGGCTTCAGAAAACTTGTTTATCATTGGCAAAAATGTATCCAATTGTCTGGTGATTATGTGGAAAAGTGAATAGTGGTAGTTAAAGAGCACATTCTAAGGATTATTTCGGCATCTGATTTATTAAAATAGTCCCATCCAAACCCAAGCAACGAAGGTGGAGGCATTACTTTTCATTCAACCCTCATATTCTGTCGAATTGTCTTCAGTTGTTCTTGGCTGGTTTGAGGCAGAAAGGCAGTATATATGTTTGTATATATTTGTATAATATGCACAGTAAATATATATGAAATAGATAAAATTATTTATTAAGGATAACACTTTCACAGCATAAAAAGAAAGCGAGGTCACAGGCAAGGAAGTTTGACACTTACATTGGTAGCTCACCACCCATTTTTGTGCAGCAATACCTAAAAAATACTTCAGGGTTCGTTCACAGACCCGATCCTCATCTGAAGACGAAGCAAAAGAAATCATTTAGTGCTTGATGCCAGCCCTAAAAGGGTCCAAACACAACATCAACAACAAAATCTCTTTGTGAGTCCTACTAAAGGGGTTCAATCCACAGCCAATTTTGAAAATTATCTACAAGTTTGCTGGGTGACAAAAGAGGAAAATGTAAAAAGATGGAACAAACCCTATAGACATACAAAATTAGATACAGAAATTATTTGGATTCCAGCCATGAGGTCTGATAGACAAAAATAGGAGGATCTGCCAGGTAACTGTCAGGACATTGTGTAGATTCACAAATTGCATCTTCTGGCAGACATTTTTTTTTAATTCTTACACATTCAAAGCATTCTCCACACACAAACACTTTCAAGGTGAAAGGATCTTTTTGAAGAGCAGAATTTTTTATTTCCTAGTTCTTTGTGGTGATACTCTGGACTTTATGGCAAAGGAAGTTGGCATTCACAACCTGAAAAATATATTCCAATAGAATATGTGACATATTTAATTTTGCTTTTGGCAGCCCTGATGTGGACAAGGATCTAAACTATTGGAGACATGATCACGTCCCTCACATTTACTGGTGTCCTTCATTTTGCCAGTGTTTTCCTTTTTTTCTAGTCATAAGAGTTAGTTTCAGATTTATGCTACAAATCCGTAAGAATTGGGTCTCGGAATCTTGAACTCAACTTCTGTATGGTTTGATCATAAAAGCCAAGACTCATACCATCTTTCACAATTGTCAAAGAACAGGAAATAGCGCCTAAATTGGACAGGGCTGTTTGGACTATCTCATGAACTTCACAAAATTTCACTAAAATATTGCAAGAATTGCCTCCTGAGATCTACCTAAAGTCCCGCATTCTATGTCCAACAGTGGTTCGAAAGAATGGCAGTACACCATTCTTTGTTAATGAAAGTAATCAGCATTTCAACAACTCTCAACATGGAGGCCCTGGTGATCTTTATGTCTAATAGCTATTCACCTAATTATATGAATGTATCTATCTATCTATCTGTCTGTCTGTCTGTCTATTTACTATATTTATATACCGCCCCTCTCAGCCCAGAGGCGACTTGGAGTGGTTCACAATTTGGCAACAATTCAATGCTTCAACAATTATAACAAGTAAAAACAATCACGAAATTCTGTTAAAAACAATAGCATCTAAATAAATAAAAATGTAATCTTAGTTTGTGGGATTAACATAATTTAAAAACCACTGGACGAATTGAACCAAAATTTGGGCAGAATACGCCTAACAACCCAATGAGTGACCATCATTCAAAAAAATTGATTTTGTCATTTGGGAGTTGTAGTTGCTGGGATTTATAGTTTACCTACAATCAAAGGGCATTCTGAACTCCACTAACGATGGAATTGAACCAAACTTGGCATACGGGACTTCCAAGACCAACAGAAAACAGTTGAAGGGTTTGGTCGGAATTGACCTTGAGTTTGGGAGTTGTAGTTCACCTACATCCATAGAGCACATTGGACTCAAACAATGATGGATCTGGACCAAACTTGGCACGAATCTTCCATATGCCTAAATATGAACACAGATGGAGTTTGGGGGAAATCGACTCTGACATCTGGAAGTTGTAGTTACTGGGATGCATAGTTCACCTACAATCAAAGAGCATTCTGAACCCCACCAACGACAGAATTGGGCAAACTTCCCACACAGAACCTCCATGACCAACAAAAAATACTTAAGGCGATCCAGTCCAACTCCCTTCAACGGGGCAAGAAAACATAATCAAAGCCCTCCTGAAAAAGAGCCATCCAGCAAAAGATAAAGATAGATATATATGATTCACACACAGAGAGATATAGTATCATAGATTTGAAAGGGACTCCTATAGAAGAAAAATTATATGTTGCATGTTCCAGAGTAAGTTAACCAGACAATCTCCACATCAGCACTAACAAAGAAACAGCAAGAAATACTGTTTACCCACAAGCATAAAGACATTACATATATTAGAAACCAACACTTTCTCATTACTTTATTGTCTAGATCACCAGACTGGGCCACAGCAACGCGTGGCAAGAGATGGCTAGTATGATATAAAAAATTATAAAAACCATACAAAGCCTTAAAACACTATCATGAGCGTCTCCGTGTCAAATTGTTACTCCATTGCGCTATCAAGTAGTTCCATAATTCCGTTTAGCTATGCCGTATTTGGGAAGGCCTGCTCAAAAAGCCTGGTTTTCACCTTTTATTCGAAAAATCAAGAGGGAGGGAGCCGATCTTGTATCTCTAGACAGGGCGTTCCATAGTTGAGGGGCCACCTCTGAGAAGGCCCTGTCTCTCATCCCCACCAGACGCATCTGCGAAGAAGGTGGGAGCGAGAGCAGGGCCTCCCCAGAAGATCTTAACATTCTAGATGGTTCATAAGGAGAGATGTAACCAAATTTTGAATGTAACCAAAAGGAGAGATGTTATTCTCAGATTATTAACATGAATCCCAAGAGTACCACAGGACTCATTCATCCAAGACTCACTAAGGCAATGTAGCTGGAAAAGTTTTCCCTATGCTCCCAACTTACCGGTTTTCATTATTACATGGGTTGTTTCTTCAGTCATTTTATTTGACCAAGTGCTCTCGGTTTTCCGGACAAAACGCTGTACTAGTCGCTAGAAGCAAAGTAAACAGTGAATTAGAAATAATTCAGAATGTTAAGTACTGTTGGCATTTTTGAAAGGAGACTTTGTGTACATCCTGCTTTTCCATTCAAATGCCTAAAATGGTTAACAACATTTGCATGGTTATCTACAACAAAGCAGTCATTTAAAACTCACTTGATAGACGAGAGTGCAGATAAAGTCTCTAAGATTAACAAGGCATGAAAAATTAAGAAGCTAACAATTTGACAGGCTAATTATCTGTCACACAAAAAGGATTTCAGATGGTGATGGAAACCCAGGGAGGTAAGGAAGACCTCTCTACCAGAGCCTCTACGTGACCACAAGCAAGCTGTCTTCAATGTCCCAGCCAAGTACAGTTCATCTAGTCTCTCCGCGAATGCATCTCTTTCTAAGAACCAGCGCGAACTCTAAGATCTTTCAGTAGGCCCTCCTCTCACTCCCACCACCATTACAAGTATGGTTGATGGGGATGAGAGAGGGCCTTCTCAGTGGTGGCCCCCTGCCTCTGGAACACCCTCTCCAGGGAAATTAGACAGGTCCCATCCCTCCCCTCCTTTCGTAAGAGCTTGAAGACCTGGTGGTTTCAACAAGCCTTTGAGAATGACTAGTTCTCGCTCAGCCCTAGACATTGTTGAATATGGACTTATTCTTCCTACCAATTACCCAGGTCACTTCCTCTAATAGACCCCGGAAATGAACAGCCATAGACCTGTGCCTATTATTGTTGTTACCTGCTATAGCACTGCATTTAATTCCCGGGGCCCGCTAGAATTTTTGAGCTTGCACTAATCTCGGCCTGGCCTTTTAAATTGCCTTGAACAGGCAGGATTACTTTTAATATAAGTGTTATGGCGACAATGTTTATGCTTATATTGTTTTGTTAATCTTATGGTTATGTTGTTTACTCTGTATGTATTGATGATGTTACTTGGAAACCGCTCTGAGTCCCCTCAGGGAGATAGAGCGCTATATAAATAAAGTTATTATTATTATTATTATTATTATTATTATTATTATTATTATTATTATTATTATTCACTAGCTATCCCCTGCCACGCGTTGCTGTGGCCCAGTCTCGTGAACTGGAAAATAAAGTAATGAGAAAGTGTTGGTTTCTAATATATGTAATTTCTTTATGCTTTTGGGTAAACAGTATTTGTTGTTTCTTTTTCAGTGTTGATGTGGAGATTGTCTGATTTGCCTACTCTGGAACATGCAACATATAATTGTCCTTCTTTAGGGATCCCTTTCAAAACTAGGGTACGATATCTGTCATATACATATATATGTGTATGTGTGAGTCATATCTATCTATCTCTATGGCTGGATGGCTCTTTGTCAGGAGGGCTTTGATTACGTTTTCTTGCCCTGGTGAAGGGAGCTGGACTGGATGGCCTTAAGTATTTTCTGTTGGTCATGAGGGTTCTGTGTGGGAAGTTTGCCCAATTCTGTCGTTCGTGGGATTCAGAATGCTCTTTGATTGTAGGTGAACTATAAATCCCAGTAACTACAACTCCCAAATGTCAAGATCTACTTCCCCCAAACACCATCTGTGTTCATATTTGGGCATGTGGAATATTCGTGCCAAGTTTGGTCCATATCCATCATTATTTTGAGTTCACAGTGCTCTCTGGATGTAGGTGAACTACAACTCCAGAACTCAAGGTCAATGCCCACCAAACCCTCCTAGTGTTTTCTGTTGGTCATGGGTGTCCTGTGTGCCTATTTCGGATCAATTCAATCATTGGTGGTATTCAGAATGCTCTTTGATTGTAGGTTAACTATAAATCCCAGAAACTACAGCTCCCAAATGACCAAATCAATTTTTTTGAGTGATGGTCACTCCTTGGGTTAGTAACCTATAAAGCCCTAAACGAACCATCAAGATTATTAAGATCGTCTGGAGAGGTCCTGCTCTCGGTCCCACCGGCCGCACAGGCGCGCCTGGTGGGGACGAGGGACAGGGCCTTCTCAGTGGTGGCCCCGCGACTCTGGAACTCTCTCCCACCAGAGATCAGAACCGCCCCGTCTATCCTAACATTTAGGAAATGGGTGAAGACGTGGTTGTGGAGACAGGCTTTTGATGAATGAGACAACACCCTAGGATTTTGGATGGAAGATGATGTATATTTGATTTTAATATGACGACTGACCACCGTAGTTTTAAATATATTGTTATTTTAAATGTGTTACTGTAATTGTGAACTATGATATTTTACTGATTGTATGTGTTTTTATGGTTGGAAACCGGGCTGAGTCCCTCAATGAGGTGAGAAGGTCAGTATAGAAAACTTTGAAATAAATAAATAAATAAATAAATAAATAGGTGTCTTGTGGCCAAATTTGGCAGCAATTCGTCCAGTGGTTCTTGAGTTATGTTAATCCCACAAACGAACACTACATTTTTATTTATATAGATATATTGACAGACTGCACAGTAGTGTCCACGAAGTATGTAATAATGAACAGGCTCATACAGGACGAGGATGTTCTTTAAGCCCATACTTTAGAAAAATTAACCCATATGTTGCATGTGCCTGGAAACTGTACAACAGGTAGTTAAATCATTTAACAAAGGAGACACACATACATCCTGACTATAACTGGATAGAAACACCAGCCTTATCATTGCATTCTGGATTGGCTGAAATTCCAAGATGGCATTCCAAGAAGCATAGCAGAGACTACTTACCAACTCGCCTTGGTTCAGACCTGATGCCACCAGAGACATATTCTTCTTGCTGTTCAGGAATGAGTTCTTTGTCTTGGAACAATAGTGTGCTGTAGGTGTCAAGGGAGAGATTAGACTTCTTTGTGCCTCGCGTCTTGGCGTAAGTGGTCTTCTGAATGTGCCTGGGTTGGTAGCGGGAGACCTGTTTGTCTTGGTGGTCAAGTCACAGGAAAATAGCTCTTCAGGATTTGAGGAAGGGATGTAATGACTATCTAGAGTCCCGTGTGTGCTTTTGACAGTCGAGAAGGAATCACCTAGGAAGCTCTGTTTGCTTCCAGAAGTCAACTTCATTGTATTTCCTGGAGGTGAAAGGAAAAAAATCTCCATCACTAACGTATTTCACAAGACCATTTATTTCTAAAACAGACACGAGGGCCATCACTGGCTGACACTATCAGCAAACTTACTTTCTAGGGCTGCTGTCAGGTCCATTTTGTCTTATTTCTTTCTTTTTAATTAGTTTTTATTGATTTTGGGATGAACAGGAAACGAGGAAAAGCATAAACAAGATCATCCAAGCAATTTGAAGATCAAAATCAACCACAGTTGAATAAAACAAAACAGCACAAAGTAAGATCAAGTGTGATGTGATAGTACCTCATTCCATGAACCAAGATTATACTCTCTTTTGCAACATGAACATATAGTACATTATAAGAATATAAAGTATATGATATTCAACCACCTGACAATTTATACTGCTTGCGCACTTATGAAATTTTAAAGTATAAGTGCCTATGTTTTATTGAAACAATAACTACAAGTAGACAACGCTGCAAGATACTGCCTCTTAAGATGCCCCAATAATGTAGTTTTTGCCAAATGGGAAAACAGGAATAGCAATACAACTGAAATGGAAATGGAAAAAACAAAGATTATTTGTAGTAAACAAAGTTCTATTCTCTGGCCTTAGAAACAGTATGAAGATATCAGCATTATTATGCAGAAACCAGGGGAAAATGAAATTCTTATAATGTAATTAAGGAGTGGCAAAAATGTTCACATAATTGCATCATTACTGTATATAGCAAGGCTGCAGTTCTATTTACATTTACATAAGAGAGATACTGCACTCGGTGTGACCTTTGAGGAAGCATACATCAGAGCAAGGAACCTGGGAAGTGGAGTGTCTCTGAACAATCTACAATCTTAAAATGAAACAATGGCTAAATTTTACTTGGATCTAGCATTCACTTCCCAACCATGTAATCCAAATGTGATTATTTTTTATTGTTTTCAAAATATTTTATTGTTATTATTCAAGAAAAAAGATGAAATAGAACACACCAACTATATATATATAGAGAGAGAGAGACGGGGAGAGAGACAGAGGGGGGGAGCTTCTGTATAGTATCTACTACTACTACTACTACTACTACATTACAATATTCTTCAGACCTTCAAATATTACTTCTTCAATGGAATGTAATTTTCTAACAGTGGTGATTGGGGATTTTATTTTTTAATACTTTTTAATTTACATACATTAACAACTTACATTGTAAACAAAAAACAAAACAAAACAAAACAGTGAACATTTTATAACCACATAGCACCACCATCAAGGCCTGAACAAGTATCCTTTCCATCGCCATATATTTATAAGTCAACCATTAATCAAATGTCATATCCAAAATTCCTGACCAACAGGGTTATATTGTTTTCCATTTTCACTCTCTAAAGCAGGGATCCTCAAACTATGGCCCAGGGGCCGGATACGGCCCTCCAAGGTCATTTACCCGGCCCTCGCTCAGGGTCAACCTAAGTCTGAAATGACTTGAAAGCATACAACAACAACAACAACAACAACAACAACAACAATCCTATCCCATCAGCCAAAAGCAGGTCCACACTTCCCATTGAAATATTAATAAGTTTATATTTCTTAAAATTGTTCTTCATTTTAATCATTGTATTGTTTTAAGTGTTTTTTGATATACAAATAAGATATGTACAGTGTGCATAGAATCCATTCATTTTTTTTTCAAATTATAATCTGGCCCTCCAACAGTCCCACAGTTTGAGGGACTGTGACTTGGCCCTCTGTTGAAAAAGTTTGAGGACCCCTGCTCTAAAGCATATTTAATAAAGACTGACCAGTATGCACCAAAAGTTGATCTGTAAATTTCCCCCTGAATACCCTCATTTCCATTGATAGTTTATCATTTAAGGCTACGTTCCATACCTCCCTATACCATCCAAATGTTATTCCTGATCCTACAAAGGAGTCTGGAGTTTTGGATATTAGCTGTATAGAGTCCAAAGAGGCTGTATAAGGTCCAGGGAGGCTTTTCTTATGAGCAACTTCTATATATAGACTAATTTGTGCAAACTGTTGTTGACACATACAAAGAGAATTCTGAGAGTGCCTTGGACCGCTAGAAGATCCAACCAGTCCATACTTCAGGAAATAAAGCCCAACTACTCACTGGAGGGAAGGATATTAGAGGCAAAGATGAAGTACTTTGGCCACATCATGAGAAGACAGGAAAGCTTAGAGAAGACAATGATGCTGGGGAAAACGGAAGGAAAAAGGAAGAGGGGCCGACCAAGGGCAAGATGGATGGATGGTATCCTTGAAATCTGGCTTGACCTTGAAGGAGATGCGGGTGGCCATGGCCGACAGGGAGCTCTGGCGCGGGCTTGTCCATGAGGTCACGAAGAGTCGGAAGCGACTGAATGAATGAACAACAACAAAGTAGTCCAACACACCGAGATGACAAGATTTCAGGGAAAGTTGCTCAACTAATACACAAAGCAAGGCCCTTTCTACACTGCCATATAAAATCCAAATTATCTGAACTGAATTATATGGCAATGTAGACTCATACAATCCAGTTCAAAGCAGATCATGTGAATTATCTGATTTGATAATCTGGATTATACGGCAGTGTAGAAGGACCCAAGATAATCTCATTTACTCGGATTCCTGCAGGATACTCTGAAAGCCTGTTGTAAAGTATGTCTTCCATGAAAAAGCAGTGATATAATGCATAGCTAATGATCATGAAATGATACCAGTCTTAAGAAAAGGTTTAGTATTCTGGTGATTTATTATGGAATATGAATGATGGAAAGTAGGACCACATTAACTCTTGACTCTAGAGAGCAGCTTTATCCTTAATGGTCCATAAAACGCCCACAGACCTGCAGCAGTATATATAATATACAACCCACTCGAAACTCAAATTACATTTTGAATATTCAATCACATTTTAAGAAACACAAGGTGTCAAGTGATGCGTTTGGTGGAACTAATGACAAAACAGCAGAAGGAACATGGAAAGAGCAGAACAGGCCTGAGGCTTCTTTCTCTTTGCTACTTTTAAGGGCTTGTTATTTATGATGCTTCCGTATGACATGAATACATCTCTTCTCCCCGGAAAGTGATTACAATGAGGCAAGAGGCTTTCCAGAGTAGCCAAGAGAAGAGCATTTGTAATTAAGCCATCAATAAACATAATCAGGTTGAAGTTTTTATAAGAAGACCCCAAATACTTTAAGGTAAAGGTAGTCCCCTGACATTAAGTCCAGTCATGTCTGACTCTGGGGTGTGGTGCTCATCTCCATTTCTAAGCTGAAGAGCCAGCGTTGTCCATAGACACCTCCAAGGTCATGTGGCCGGCATGACTGCATGGAGCGTCGTTACCTTCCCGCTGGAGCGGTACCTATTGATCTACTCACATTTGCATGTTTTCGAACTGCTAGGTTGGCAGAAGCTAGGGCTGACAGCGGAAGCTCACGCCGCTCCCCATCACTCTGCAAAGGCCTCGTTCCACAACCAAACTTCACTTGCTTCCTAAAGGTCAGGAGGGAAGGGGCAGATCTAATTTCATTCGGGTGAGTTCCATAGCCAGTGAGCCACCACAGAAAAGGCCCTGTCTCTCATCCCCACCAAACACGACTGCGAAGGTGGCAGGAACGAGAGCAGGGCCTCTCCGGAAGATCTTAATGCTCTTGATGGTACGTAAGGGAGAATACGTTCGGACAGGTAAACATGTTGGCTATATGGTATCACCGTCAGCAATTTTGCACTAACTGTAGCTTACAAGTCATTTTCCAGGGCAGACCCACATAGAATCATAGAATCAAAGAGTTGGAATAGACCTCATGGGCCATCCAGTCCAACCCCGTGCCAAGGAGCAGGAATACTGCATTCAAATCACCCCTGACAGATGGCCATCCAGCCTCTGTTTAAAAGCTTCCAAAGAAGGAGCCTCCACCACACTCCGGGGCAGAGAGTTCCACTGCTGAACGGCTCTCACAGTCAGGAAGTTCTTCCTCATGTTCAGATGGAATCTCCTCTCTTGTAGTTTGAAGCCATTGTTCCGCGTCCTAGTCTCCAGGGAAGCAGAATGCATTACAGTAGTCTAACCAGAAAGCTTCCAATGTATGGACTACTGTGATTTGGTTATGCTTGGCCATAGCTGCAGTCCAGAACTCCAAACCAGAGTCTGCTCAGGATTAAATGTTCCACTGTAACTTCACTTCCACAAAGAAATTGGGCTGTTCTAGTCAAGGGCACCATTTTGTTTGGAACAGGTTATATTTCCCCTTGATATTAAGTCTAGTCATGTCCAACTCCGGGGTTTGGTGCTCATCTCCATTTCTAAGCCCAAAAGCCGGCATTGTCCGTAGACACCTCCAAAGTCATGTGACCGGCATTACTGCATGGAGTGCCGTTACCTTCCTGCCGGAGCAGTACCTATGAATCAACTCACATTTGCATGCTTTCGAACTGATAGGTAGGCAGAAGCTGGGGCTACCAATGGGAGCTCACTCCGTCCATGGATTCAAGCTGCCAACCTTCTGATCAGCAAGTTCTGCAGCTTAGCGGTTTAACCTGTTGCACCACCACAGCCCTATGATTATTAGGTTACATTGAGAAAAATTCAATCTGGTTTCATCTGTATCTTTAATTTAATCAGTCTCATATTTGCATGTTTTCAAACTGCTAGGTTGGCAGAAACTGGGGCTAACAGCGGGAGCTCACGCCACTCCCCGGATTTGAACGTGTGACTTTTCGATCAGCAAGTTCAGCAGTTTAGCTGTTTGACCCACTGTGCCACTGGGGTCTCCTTTTTTTTGCAGGGGGAATAGAAGTCTTGAAATATTATTCAGGTCTCTTGTGTTGGAGAGCATGGGGAAGGGGGAGTCAAACTTTACAACATCACTAATTCTGCTTATAACTCTTCAAAATGCAGAGTTAGGTCCAGCTAGCATATTCAATTTTTACCATTTCACAACCGGGGAACACATTTAAGAGAGTTGGAAAGGAGAAGCAAAAATATACTGAATCATCTCTGCATAATGCAGGGAGGGCAAGGTTTTTAAAAAACTTCATTGTGTACAGTCTGGCAGAATGACGCTAGCAGCAAATTAATTCTTTATTGTTCCAAACCAAAAGGTCTCCTTCCTTGCATTTGTTATTGTTTAAAAGGGACCAAAGCTGACATACTGGAGTGCTTGGTGAGATAACTAGGCCAGTCTGCTTCCTATAGAAGCAACATGTCAGCACCAGGTCATGCACTCTTGAAGCATTTATAGCTGCACATGAAATAGAGAAATTGAAAATGACCACGGATGGTGAGATCTGGGCCGTGGATACTGGAACCTAAAGGCGCAGATATTGGGTCTGTTAAGTGGCTGCTGGTACCTGTTGACAGCTGTTTCGTGCACCTGGAGAGCTAAAAGAGATGCTGATGTCCCGAAATAATGCTCACCAAGTTGGAGAAGTCACCACAGTATATTATTCAATCAGCTGGTTGAGATCTCAGCCCGCAGTATCCCACCAAAATAAATATATGGTAAAACCAAGATTTTTTATACAGTACAGATTCAAGGAAATCAGATGACGCTTACTTCTTGGGAGAAGAGCAATGACCAATCTCGACAAAATAGTGAAGAGTAGAGACATCACACTGGCAATGAACATCTGCATATTATTCCTCGTAGTAACCTATGGATGGGAGAGCTGGACCATAAGGAAGGCTGACCGAAAGAAGATAGATGCTTTTGAACTGTGGTGTTGGAGGAAAGTTCTGAGAGTGCCTTGGACCGTGAGAAGATCCAACCAGTCCATACTTCAGGAAATAAAGCCCGACTGCTCATTAGAGGGAAGGATATTAGAGGCAAAGATGAAGTACTTTGGTCACATCATGAGAAGACAGAAAAGCTTAGAGAAGACAATTATGTTGGGGAAAATGAAAGGAAAAAGTAAGAGGGGCCGACCAAGGACAAGATGGATGGATGGTATCCTTGAAGTGACTGGCTTGACTTTGAAGGAGCTGGGGGTGGTGACGGCCGACAGGAAGCTCTGGTCCATGGGGTCATGAAGAGTCGGAAGCAACTGAATGAATAAACAAAAACAAATTCAAAAGTTCCCACTGACCCCAGCTGGATCTGGCTTGGCTATGATTGGCCAAGCTCCAGTGACGTCAGAGAGGTCAATAGGAGAGTATTCCTTGCCCCGATGCAGATGTAGTGCTCTCCAATGACTGAAGAGGGGCCAGACGGAAACTTTAGACAACAGCAACATAGTATCATGAATGAGTTACATTGTTCCCCAATTGGAACAAACTAATTGGATTAAGAAATTCCTGAGTCTTTTATTGTTCTGCAAATGGTCTTGTGAATCCCGGCCTAGTGGGGTTATGACCCCACACCACTGGTCCATTGTTGTCCTGGGAAAGGGAAGTGGCATGAAGGAAACAAGACAATGAACTTCTCCACATTGGGAACACTTTATGTCTAGGTGGCTTGAAGGTGTCTCTGAGTGAAGACAAGCCAATTTGAAATATCAATAGTAATGAAATAATCTGAATGGAGCCATTAAGGAATGTAATATGGAATTTAGGGATCAGCTGAAAGCACTATGAGGATGAAATCTAGCTCCTCCACCAAGGAGGCGGTGGAACCCTTAGCATTGTCTAGAGGCAGTAAAGAATTAGATATAGGTATATAAACTGAGACTCAGTCCAAACAAGATGGAAGCAGCATTTACAACTGGAATCCCAACCTGTTTGGAATGTGCCCGCACTCCTTCTGAAATATCAGATCTGTAGCTTTCCTGGCGTCACTTACATAGCTTCCCAATTTGAGCACCACAATGGGCTTTATGAAGGGTGATCTTGGAAAAGTGCTCCGAAACTATAGCTAATGAAAATGTAGCAACCAGACTGTTATAAGCAGTGTGCTTTACAGACCATACATCACTGGTTACGCATCAATTCGCTTCCAAACTCAAATCAAGGTTTTGATTCATTGGGGCCAGAGTATCTGAAAGACTATCACCTCCCACATGAATCTGCCCTAAATTTGAGGTCCTCAATGGAAGGAGGATAATTTTGTGAGGACATGTGACTGAACTTCAAGGTGCTAACTTTAGCCTATAAAGCTCTGAATGGTTCGGGCCCAGCCTACTTAACCGACTGCATCTCCTTCTATGAACCCACATAAGCCCTGGGATCATCAGGAGAGGCCCTACTCTCATTCCCACCATTGTCCTTAGTCCATTTGGTGGGAATGAGAGAGGGGTTTTTTCCGGTGGTTGCCCTGTGGCTCTGGAACTCCCTTTCTAAAGAGGTTAGAATGACTCCCTCCCTGTTATCATTCAGGTACCAAAGTGGAAACAGGCCTTCCCTGAAAGAGAATGAATGCTAGATCTATCATGTGCAATATTTGATCTAAACTGGATTTTGGGCAATGGACCTGACAACAGCCTAAGTGACTTAATTACTGGGTAGGTTATTAACCTATTGAAGATTTTAACCATGTTTAATTGTGTTTTTTGTTTAGATTTTAATTATATTTGATGTGGATTTTATTAGATGGAAATGTGTTTATGATGAGATTGTTTAATGTCATTGTATGTGATGTCTTTGCCTTTTATATGTTGTTCACCACTTTTGAGTCCCAATGACGGAGAAAAGCAGGATAGAAATAAATAAATAAATAATAGTAACTTTCTTTATAGTGTCATACTAACTGAGGAATTCACTCTCAAGGGAAACCAGGTTGACCTCCATTCCTCCTGAGATTCTGGTAGGCAATTAGAACTATCTATATAAATAAAAATGTAATGTTCGTTTGTGGGATTAACAGAACTCAAAAACCACTGGACGAATTGACACCAAATTTGGACACAAGACACCTAATAAACCAATGTATGTCCATCACTCAAAAAAATTGATTTTCTCATTTGGAAGTTGTGGTTGCAGGGATTTATAGTTCACCTACAATCAAAGAGCCTTCTGGGCTCCACCAATGATAGAATTGAACCAAACTTGGCACACAGTTCTCCCATGACCAACAGAAAATACTGGAAGGGTTTGGTGGGTATTGACCTTGAGTTTGGGAATTGTAGTTCACCTACATCCAGAGATCACTGTGGATTCAAACAATGATGGATCTGGACCAAACTCCACACGAATACTTAATACGCCCAAGTGTGAACACTGGTTGAGTTTGGGGAAAATAGAATCTTGACATTCGGGAGTTGTAGTTGCTGGGATTTATAGTTCACCTACAATCACAGAGCATTCTGAATCCCACCAACGATAGAATTGGGTCAAACCTCCCACACAGAACCCCCATGTGGGCCACAGCAACGCGTGGCAAGGGACGGCTAGTTAATTCATAAATCTGTTGGTCCTGAAAATCAATAATGCTGCCCTGTTGTTTCAACTGCATGTGATTATCAAACTATTTTTTAAAACAATTGTATTAGTTTGCTTTTAAATGGTAGTTTATCTATTCTTTCTGCTTATAGTTAATGCTTTAAATAAAAATTTTATCTGTTACACATTGCCTGTGGGTCCTGGTGGGCTGAAAGGTGATAAATTCTTTATATAAAAATAAATGAAGACAGGCCTGCACAATTTTGACTCACCAAGCTGAACAGCCCTCCAGGTTCAACAAACCTTGTTTTGCTGCTTGGCAAGGACTGGAAAGACAGGGTTGGTAGTCTGAAAATGCTGTATCATCTTGAACATTTGGTCTACCTCACTGCCCCCATCCCTTCCGGCAGCTTTACTGCTCTCTTCCGCTAGTGTTTTACAACTGTCTCCCCTGCAGGCATCCCGGGAGAACCTTTAACCTGAAACCTGGTGGAAATTAACATTGTTCTGTTCCAGTTGCCCAGCCTTCTGCAAAAGACTCCTAATGATGCCTACTAGTCATAGCTCTATGTACCTCAATGGGATGTCAAAGAATATAAGCACCTGGGAGCCTGGTACAGCCAAGTTTTGTGATGTTGTTCCAGTAACTAGGTTTGGTTTTATTGTTTATGTGGGAAATCAGTTGATCTTGGCCACCCAGAGGCACAATCCCAGCAAGAAGCAGTTTTAGATGAGTTTCCACTTCTTTGGGTAGCATTTATAAGTAAATCTGGTCACCATAAGCTGACAGGTGACTTAAAGGCACACACACACAAAAGTCACAATATCCAAAGAAGAGCGTCTCCTGCAAACACAGCACGGCGTCTTAACTTTGTCGAGAGCGAAAGAAAACAAGCTGACCCAATACACTGTCACAATGTGTAATGAAAATGCATTTTAAAATGACTGCCATGGCAACAGAGCTCAAGCTAAATATGCATAAACCATACTGTAACAAGGCAAAATTAACTCCGTAACTCATCAGAGACAGAGTCTTCAGCATGATATTTGTGTCCACAGAAGAAATTGGGTTTTTAAAGAATGAAATGGTGGGGATTAAAAAGGAAGAAAAGAAACCAGAAAGGGGATTAGAGTATCAGACTTAGCTGGAAACCTTCCCTTTCATCAGCTGATGGAGGATACCTAGAATGGATGGCTCCTTCCACTTGCCACAAATCTTGCAAATCTATTGTCGAAGGCTTTCATGGCCAGACTCACTGGATTGTTGTAGGTTTTTTCGGATTATATGGCCATGAGGAGAGAATGCATCTAGAACATGGCCATATAGCCCAAAAAAACCTACAACATCCCAATCTTGCAAATCTTACTTCTTCTTGTGGGAAGAGCATGTCTTTACTGAGTTTCAGAACATATTATGGACCTAACACTCCAAAGTACCAGTGGCCAAACACAATTGGTAGTCCCAATCAGAGCTGATGAGCTGAATCAATGAAATCTATGTTGGCTTACCAAAATGTTATGATTCAATGGGGTTATTCTGCTTGGGTCTAACAACTGCATTTTGATCACTGTAAGAAAATCCACATATTACATAACAAGAGTAGGGGAGAAAACAGCAGATCTCAAACCAAGCCTAAATGAATGCCCTCAGGAGACAGAATGAGTCACTCTTAACTGTCTATTTGCTGTTAGAAAGATATATAGCTCAACTCAAGACTCAGATTCAAGTTTCCTTGCCAGTCACAGAGGACACTGTGCATATTTTGATGTATTGTCGAAGGCTTTCATGGCTGGAATCACTAGGTTCTTGTGGGTTTTTTCGGGCTATAGAGCCATGTTCTAGAGGCATTTCTCTTGACGTTTCGCCTGTATCTATGGCAAGCATCCTCAGAGGTTGTGAGGTCTGTTGGAATTAGGACAATGGGTTTATATATCTGTGGAATGGCTGGGGTGGGGCAAGGAGCTCTTCCCTGCTGCAGTTAGGTGTGAATGTTTCAGCTGATCACCTTCATTAGCATTTGAAGGCCTGCCTGAGCCTGGGAAAATCTCTTGCTGGGAGGTGTTAATCTGTGCCTGGTTGTTTCCTCTCTGTTGTTTTGCTGTTGTAATTTTAGAGTTTTTTAATACTGGTAGCCAGATTTTGTTCATTTTCATGGTCTCTTCCTTTCTGTTGAAATTGTCCACATGCTTGTGGATTTCAATGGCTTCTCTGTGTAGTCTGACATGGTGGTTGTTGGTGTGGTCCAGCATTTCTGTGTTCTCAAATAATATGCTGTGTCCAGGCTGGTTCATCAGGTGCTCTGCTATGGCTGACTTCTCTGGCTGGAGTAGTTTGCAGTGCCTTTCATGTTCCTTGATGCGTGTCTGGGCGCTGCGTTTGGTGGTCATGGTATACGGTAGACTCCTGCAGAGGTGAAAGGATCCCTCGTGTCCTTTGCTGAACGTAGCATTTGTTGGATTTTCTTGGTGGGTTTGTAGATTGTTTGTATGTTGTGTTTCCTCATCAGCTTCCCTATGCGGTAAATGGTTCCCTTGATGTATGGCAGGAACACTTTTCCTCTGGGTGGATCTTCATCTTTACTCTCGTGGCTTGTTCTTGGTCTTACAGCTCTTCTAATGTCTGAGGTGGAGTATCCATTGGCCTGGAGAGCCCAGTTGAGGTGGTTCAGTTCATCTTGGAGGAGGTGGGGTTCGCAGATTCTTTTTGCACAGTCTGCCAAGGCTTTAATGGTGCTTCTTTTTTGACTTGAGTGATGGTTGGAGTTTTTATGTAGATATCTATCTGTGTGTGTGGGTTTTCTGTAGACGGTGTGACCCAATTGTTGATCTGGTTTGCGGATGACTAGGACATCAATTTTCTGACTGATTCTTTTACACCCGTCACTCTACTCCCCTGCTTTCATTTTATAATTTAATCCCATTATACTAAACTTATGAGGGTTGAATGAAAAGTAATGCCTCCACCTTCGTTACTTGGGTTTAGATGGGAATATTTTAATAAATCAAACGCAGAAATAATCCTTAGAATGTGCTCTTTAACTACCACCATTCACTTTTCCACATAATCACCAGAGAATTGGATACATTTCTGCCGATGAACAAGTTTTCTGAGGCCATCACGGAAGAAGTCTGTGCACTTTCATTCAGGCGTCAGCATCCTGGGTACCCATCATGCACAGATCTTCCAATAGCCAAGCAAAGCAATAATGTGACCCACACGTTCTTGTGAAATGCTGATTATGATTGAAATTTCTCTCTGAGTGATACGACGATCGTCGTGAATCAATCTGTCAACCTTTTGCTTGTGAAACTCAGTGGTTGCTGTCACAGAATGTCCAACTCTTTGTTTGTCATGCAAGTTAGATGTTCCCACCTCAACATCTTTAAACCTACTTGTCCAATGACGCACAGTACTCACATCAACACAATCACCATAAACAACTTGCATTCTCTGATGAATCTCCATTGGGTTGACACCTTCTGCTGTCAAGAATTAAATGACTGCACGTTGCTTAAGTCGCATTGACCGACCATCTGTGCAGGGTTCCATTCTTTGCACTTTAACAACACAACCATTCAATGGTAAGGCTTCCTGCCAAAATGGAACTGTAGAGGAGAGTCTACTGAACAAGCCAGTACCTGCCGCATACCAGTACTGCCATCTGTTGAGGAGTTACGAAGGTGGAGGCATTATTTTTCATTCAACCCTTGTATTATAAAACAAGAGTAGAGGAGAAAATAGCATATCTCAAACCAAGCCTAAATGAATGCCCTCAGGAGACAGAATGAGTCACTCTTAACTGTTTATTTGTTGTTAGAAAGATATCTAGCTCCACTTTTATTTTCTTTTTGGGAAGAATCTACACTTAGTCTGCTGCAAGGCCAAAGTGATGCCCACCTGAAAGGTCACTTTAGCTCACAAAATGGGGTCCCTTGTCATGGTAATGAACTTATCAAAATTCTCTGACTTATTATTTTACACCCGTCACTCTACTCCCCCTGCTTTCATCTTATAATTTAATACCATTTTACTAAATTTATTATTTAATCAAGTTTTACTGTGTTTTTGTTTATTTTAGTTATCATTTACAGGAGTTTAAGGACAGCAATTAGTATCTACTTGTCTGTGTATTTTTGTTTTTGTCTTCTATTGTTGATACAGTCAGTGGGCTAATCAATAAATAGATCTATCTATCTGCTGTTAAATCTGCAAATATATTAGTAAATGTTAAGAAAGATTGAAGTCATGCCATCAAGATCAAGATGCTCTTGTCATGCAGCCTCCTTGCCTCCTATGCTCATTTTCTGATGAAAGCTCACTGCCTTCTTCCTCAAACATTTAGTAACAATGTGCAAAAGAATGGTAAGGACAGAATTCAAAAACAGAGCCATGCTAGTCTAGATCAGCATGTAAAGGAATGCTGTAGCACCTTAAGACTGAGAGAAAGACGTTGGCAATTTATATTTTCATAGACTAACTGTACCAAATGCAAGCAATGAAGTAGGACTTAAGCCTATGAAAGCTTATGCTACGCACTTCTTTCTTTTAGCTAAATTCAAAAGTGCTGCAGCTTTGTTACTTGGTTTGTCTGGGAGATGAGCTGATGGCATACTGAATACTTATCTTTTTGAATAATAGTGGAAGCAGGTATTCAGAATGCCACCAGCTCATCTCCCAGGCAAACCAAGTAACAAAGCTGATTACCTGGGAAACAAATTGAGGATTTAACATTCTTTGCACAAGCAAGAAAATTACTAAGAAAATCACAACAGAATCTATAACACTATGTAACAAAATCTGAAAAAATCTTCCTCATTTGAAAATGTTATTTTCTGTACAACTGCGCAGTACTAACTTTTGAAGTAGTTGTTATACTCCAGAAACTTCATTTTTTCTGGCTGCCACAAGCTATGCTGAATTGGTTGAGGCACTATGAGACATTCATAGAGCCCCCAGTGGCACAATGGATTAAATCCTTGTGCCGACAGGACTGCTGAGCAAAACGTTGGCAGTTCAAATCCGAGGAGTGGGGTGAGCTCCCATCTGTCAGCTCTAGCTTCTCATGTGGGGATATGAGAGAAGCCTCCCACAGGATGGTAACACATCCAGGCATCCTCTGGGCAATGTCCTTGCAGACAGCCAATTCTCTCGAGCCAAAGCAACTTGCAGTTTCTCAAATTGCTCCTGACACCAATAAACTATATTGGTGTGATGTTCGTTTGTGGGATTAACATAACTCAAAAGCCACTGGACGAATTGACACCAAATTTGGACACAATACACCTATCAGGCCAACAAGTGACCATCACTCATAAAAACATTGAAAAACACAGCAGAAGTGACTTTAAAAGCCAAAAAAGCAAAAAGACACTACAGCACATGCGCAAAAACAACTCCCCCTGGCAAACAAAACACACAATAGCATATCCACACTCTCTTCCGGACTACAGCTCCCAGCATCCCCTACACCAGGCCCTTTAGGAGAGGAAGATGATCCAATTGCACTGCTTCCAAGCTGCAAGCTTTCTTCTCTTTGGCTTTCTTTGAGAGCATCCCAATCCCTATGTTTTCCAATTTCCTGTTCCTTGACTGCAACTCCCAGCAATCCTCCAGATAGATAAGATAGCTAGATTAGATAGAGATTGAGATAGATAGATAGATAGATAAATAGATAGATAGACCCAATGTATGTCCTTCACTCAAAAAATTGATTTTGTCTTTTCGGAGTTGTAGTTGCTGGGATTTATAGTTCACCTACAATCAAATAGCATGATAAAATTGAACCAACCGGGGCATACAGGACTCCCATGACCAATAGAAAACACTAGAAGGTTTTGGTGAGCATTGACCTTGAGTTTTGGAGTTGTAGTTCACCTACATCCAGAGACTACCATGGACTCAAACAATGATGGATCTGGACCAAACTTGGCACGAATATTCCACATGCCGAAATATGAACACAGATGGAGTTTGGGGGAAATAGACCTTGATATTTGGGAGTTGTGGTTACTGGGATTTATAGTTCACCTACAATCAAAGAGCGTTCTGAACCACACCAATGACAGAATTGGGGCAAACTTCCCACACAGAACCCCCATGGCCAACAGAAAATACTCAAGGCCATCCAGTCCAACTCCCTTCACCAGGGCAAGAAAACATAATCAAAGCCCTCCTGACAAAGAGCCATCCAGTCATAGATATAGATAGATATAATTCAAACATACAGAGATATAGTATCATAGATTTGAAAGGGATCCCTGAAGAAGGACAATTATATGTTGCATGTTCCAGAGTAGGCAAACCAGACAACCTCCACATTAACACTGACAAAGAAACAGCAAGAAATACTATTTACCCACAAGCATAAAGAAATTACATAGATTAGAAACCAACGCTTTCTCATTACTTTATTTTCCATATCACCAGACTGGGCCACAGCAACGCGTGGTAGGGGACGGCTAGTACACATAATAAAAGTGAAAATGTGTGTGTGTGTGTGTGGCTGAGGTGTCCATTTACACAGACAAGCTCTTGCCTCCACAAACAGCTATAGCTCCCACTACTCAGGAGACATCAAAGGCCCTCCCTCCAATGACACTTCAGGTTATAGAGAGCACTGTGAACATGTACAAAAATCCTGCCAATGTCCCCCACAAACACAGTACTGCCCACTACCCAAGTGAAGGCTTTCATACAGGGACAATTTCATCCTAGATTTTATGTGTTTCCTCCACCACAGGCATCCTAGTGTTTCTTACTCTCTCCATTGGTAAGGAATTTGCATGACCCCTCCCACTGTCTCTTCCTTAACCCTTTCCTATTCTTTTCTATGGCACACAGCAAACAGAGGAACTAACCAGCAGCTGAACATACTAGAGAGGTTTGGGAAGAATTCACCATGATTTATAGGAGTTGTAGGCACTGGGATGTATAGTTCAACTGCAATCTAAGAGCACTCTGAACTCCACCAAGAATGGACCTGGAACTAACTTGGCACATAGGACCCCCATGACCAACAAAACATGCTGGAGGTCTTTGGAGGGATTCATAGGAGTTGTAGTTCACTTACATGCAGAGCATATTATGAACCCAACCCATGATGGATCTGGGCCAAACTTGGCATGCATACCCGATATGCCCAAATTTGAATATTGGTGGGTTTTGAGGAGAATTGGCCTGGACATTTTGGAGTTGTAGGGACTTGGATTTATAGTTCACCTGTAATCAATGAGAACTCTGAACTCAACCAAAGATAGAATTGAATCAAACTTGGCACACAGAGCCCTCATGACCAGCAAAAAAATATACTGGAGATCTTTGGGGAAAATTCACCTTGATTTGGGGGAGCTGTAGTTCACCTACATCCAGAGACCAATGTGAACACCAATACTGATTGACCTGGGCCAAACTTGGCACACATACCTGACATGCCAAAATTTGATTGCTGGAGGCGTTTGCGGGGAACTGACCTTCCCTTCTGGGAGTTGTAGTTCACCCACAACCAGGGAAACTGTGACCTCCACCGATGATGGACTTGGACCAAACTTGGCACACAGAGGGGACTGACTCACCATAGAGGGAGTTGTAGTTCATCCTACAGCCAGAGAGCACACTGAACCTCCCAATGATGCATCTAGAGCAAACTTGCCCAACATAACAAACTTTAAGTACTGATGGAATTTCTCGGCGTTAACCAGGCATGATGTCAATTGTAGTTCACTTCACCTTATGCATTTTGTACAATTAAAAAATGACTTTTTCAAATAACCTGGGCAACATCGGGTACCCAAGCTAGTTTGATAATAAAAAGAACAAATACAACTATTGTAAGGGTTTGTTTTACAGGTGAGAAAGCAAACTAGATTTTCAGACAGTCTTCATGGAAAAAGAATTGAGGACACTGCCCTACTCACCCTTTGGTGATCCCATCTCTTCTCCAGTGAAATCATCTTCTTTATCCAATTGCAGCCATTCTTCAGGAGCATCGTGCTGGTTTCCTTGTTTGAGAGCTGCCTCAATGATAACCATCTCATGCTGCAGTTTCTTTAAATCATTTTGCATGGCATCTCTTTGCTGCAAACAAGAGAGAAGTGCATGTGAGACTTACCTCTTGTAAGTTCTCTCTATTCACTAAATATATGGTTCTGAAGTGGAATAGATGATCACTGAAAAGGGCCTTTTTGTTTGTGACACTCTCTTCAAGGACACTTGACAGGCAACTACATCGTGTTTTTATATTGTTGTCATAGTTGAGGGGCAAAACAGGGGGAGTATTTGAAATTGAATTTATTTAGTTCAACTACTGAAATGGTTTTCCTTAGAATCGACAATACATAATTCACTGGATGCAAATCCCCACCCTTGGATCCGTGCTGCCAGCAAGATCAAATTTCCTCTTGCAGAGGCAAAGCTAGCCTGCCATTTTCCTTTTTAAATAATCCATGAATTCCCCATTTGCCTCATCTATATAAATAAAAATGTAATGTTCGTTTGTGGGATTAACAGAACTCAAAAATCACTGGACGAATTGACACCAAATTTGGACACAAGACACCTAACAACCCAATGTATGTCCTTCACTTAAAAAATTGATTTTGTCATTTGGGAGCTGTAGTTGCTGGGATTTATAGTTCACCTACAATCAAAGAACATTCTGAACCCCACCAATGATGGAATTGAACCAAATGTGGCACACAGGACTCCCATGACCAACAGAAACACTAGAATGGTTTAGTGGGCATTGACCTTGAGTTTGGGAGTTGTAGTTCGCCTACATCTAGAGAGAACTGTGGACTCAAACAATGATGGATCTGGACCAAACTTGGCACGATTATGCCATATGCCCAAATATGAACACGGATGGAGTTTGGGGAAAGTAGACCTTGACATTTGGGAGTTGTAGTTACTCGGACTTATAGTTCACCTACAATCAAAGAGCATTCTGAATCTCACCAGCGATAGAATTGGGGCTAAACTTCCCACCCAGAATCCCCATGACCAACAGAAAATACTTAAAGCCATCCAATCCAACTCCCTTCACCAGGGCAAGAAAACATAATCAAAACCCTCCTGACAAAGAGCCATCCAGCCATAGCTATAGATATATATGATTCACACACAGAGAGAGATATAGTATCATAGGTTTGAAAAGGACCCTTAAAGAAGGACAATAATATGTTGCATGTTCCAGAGTGGGCAAAGCAAACCATCTCCACAGCAACACTGTCAAAGAAATAGCAAGAAATACTGTTTATCCACAAGCATCAAGACATTACATATATTAGAAACCAACACTTTCTCATTACTTTATTTTCGAGATCATCAGACTGGGCCACAGCAACGCGTGGCAGGGGACGGCTACTCACTCATAAAAACAGTGGAAGAGACTTAAAAAGCAAAAAAACCAAAACAAAGCATTACAACACATGTGTAAAACCACATATATAAACGCAAACACACATATATACACATATACACAAATATATATACACACAAAATACATATACACAGACTGGCCACAGCAATGCATGGCAGGGGATGGCTAGTTTGCAAATAAAATCACATTCCCAGAAATGGCACTTATTCTCTAAACAAGAGTGTGCACCTTATTTTAAAGGGGTGTGTGTACTTTTGCTCTTATCAATGGTGCATAAAAGTCAGTGGCAATGGAGCACAACTCCACCATTGGCCTATGTAGCTCCTTGACCTCCAAATTTATATTAATCTCTGATTTAAATCAATCAAGTGAGTCACTTCTCCCACTTCCAATTAATCTCGCTCTTGATTATCTCAAGTGGAAGGAGCTCCAAGTTTCAAGATTTCACATAACAGAGAAAAAGTGAAGGAGACAATAAAACTATGAAGCGCTACTCGTAAATTTTAAACTGTGGCTGACAGTGCAGACTATTTTAAAAAGCAGCACAGAGAAGAAAGGGGAGGATAGGAGAAAAGGTAATCTTCAAGACTTAAATTATTCTGACCCAAAGCCCAAAGAATCAGAGGATCCTCCCAATCTGATGAGAAGCAATAAAACTTGGGTGGGCGAGTCCACTGAAGAGAATTAACTCAGCATAAGTTCAATGTTCCTTTCTCCTTGAATGAGAAGAGGTCAATCTAGATTTAGTTAAGATTAAAAGTCAGAATATTCAAACACTGTATTAATATTATTTATGGGCAGGTGGAATAATTATTGAATGGGAAATAAAACAATATAATAGGATGGGGGTTGTTATAGGTTTTTTCGGGCTATATGGCCATGTTCTAGAGGCATTCTCTCTTGACGTTTCGCCTGCATCTATGGCAAGCCTCCTCAGAGGTAGTGAGGTCTGTTGGAACTAGGAAAAAGGGTTTATATATCTGTGGAATGACCAGGGTGAGACAAAGGACTTTTGTCTGCTGGAGCAAGGTGTGAATGTTTCAACTGACCACCTTGATTAGCATTTGATGGCCTAGCAGTGCCTAGAGCAATCTTTTGTTGAGAGGTGATTAGTTGTTTGTTTCCTCTCTGTTGTTGTGCTGTTCTAATTTTAGAGTTTTTTAATACTGGTAGCCAGATTTTGTTCATTTTCATGGTTTCCTCCTTTCTGTTGAAATTTTCCACATGCGTGTGGATTTCAATGGCTTCTCTGTGTAGCCTGACATGGTGGTTGTTAGAGTGGTCCAGCATTTCTGTGTTCTCAAATAATATGCTGTGTCCAGGTTGGCTCATCAGGTGCTCTGCTATGACTGACTTCTCTGGTTGAAGTAGTCTGCAGTACCTTTCATGTTCCTTGATATAATAGGATAATAATATTTTAAAATGTTGGGACAAAAAAAGATCATATTTGATCAAAAGGGTAAAATTAAAAAGGTAATATGAGAAACAACTGATTTCATTTGAAAGGGAATAAAATGGGGAAGTTATTAAGATAATAATTCAAAGTTGAATTTATGAAAATGTATACAATTTGAAAATTCCATTAAAGTGGATAAATTGTTGATATTAATATTACTCATGGCTGTGTATTCATGTTAAATAGGGTGTCTTGTATTTAGCAGAAGTTGAAAAGTAATCAAGCAGAACAAGAAATACGTGTAATAATTTGATAGTTTCATTTGCTTGATGAACAAAAGTCCATTATGGGGTCGCGGTGACACAATGGGTCAAACCCTTGTGCTGCTGAACTGCTGACCAGAAGGTTGGAAGTTCGAATCCGCAGAACTGGATGAGCTCCCTCTGTTAGCCTTTGTTGTTCATTCGTTCAGTCGTTTCCGACTCTTTGTGACCTCATGGACCAGCCCACACCAGAGCTACCTGTCGGCCATCACCACCCCCAGCTCCTTCAAGGTCAATCCAGTCACTTCAAGGATGCCATTCATCCATCTTGCCCTTGGTCAGCCCCTCTTCCTTTTTCCTTCCATTTTCCCCAGCATCATTCTCTTCTCTAAGCTTTCCTGTCTTCTCATTATGTGGCCAAAGTACTTCATCTTTGCCTCTACTATCCTTCCCTCCAATGAACAGTTGGGCTTTATTTCCTGAAGTATGGATTGATTGGATCTTCTCAGAGTCCAAGGCACTCTCAGAACTTTCCTCCAGCACCACAGTTCAAAAGCATCTATTTTCCTTCGCTCAGCCTTCCCTATGGTCCAGCTCCCACATCCGTAGGTGACTACAGGGAATACAAATGTTTTTACTATGCGGATCTTCATTACCAGTGTGATGTCTCTACTCTTCACTATTTTATCGAGATTGGACATTGCTCTCCTCCCAAGAAGTAAGCGTCTCCTGATTTCCTAGCCCTAGCTCCTGCCAATCTAGCAGTTTGAAAACATGTAAATATGAGTAGATCAATAGGTACCACTTCGGCGGGAAAGACATAAGACATTCCAAGTAGTCATGCCAGTCACACGACCACCAGGTGACAATGCAGGTTCTTCAGCTAAGAAATGGAGAACAGCACCACGCAGAGCCAAAGATGAGCACTGCCTCCAAGCCGGAAATGAAAGGAGAAGCCTTTGACTTTGTTTGTGTTTTTCATTGTATTGTAACAAGGCATTGAATGTTTGCAGGTATCTGTTTACACTATAATCCGACATGAGTCATCACGAAGAGAAGGGCGAGATATAAATAAAGTGCTGTTCATTGTTGTTGTTGTTGTGTTTTGATGTTTTTTTATTTATCTTTATTTCTTTTCCATGTATGTTGTGGGAGGGTTGTGGGGTGGGTCATGGTGGGACTTTTTGATTTGCCATTTATGTGTGGTTTTTTGTTGTTGTCATTTTTTTATTGTATAATAAAATGAAAGAAGAAGAAAAAAGATCAGAGGAGAGAGGAAAGTGAGGTTAATCTAGCAAAGGAAATTAAATCCTGGACCAGCATGATGCTGCATCTGGAATCATTTCTGATTTATTTGGTGAAATAACTGCCTCTCAAATAATGTATCCAGAGGGGAAACTCTCCAATTTGTAATGGCAAACAAAGACAGATACAGAGGACCACCTTCTAATATTAGTAAAGATGTATTCATGTACAAAGCTTTCGAGGTTACTACATCCTCTGCAGTAAATCAAAGAATGCCCCGAGAGTGCCAAGGACTGATATTAAAGAATAATGCAAGCTCTGGCGCACTATAATAGGATGGTTTTAACTAAATTTCCCAGACAGAAGGCATACAAAAAGGCAGTGAAACTGACAGAAATGTCTTAGGTACAATATCTATGTACAGTGTTCCTTCGCTACTTGGTGGTTCGCTTTGAATGAACTCGCTGTTTTGCGGGTTTTTGAAAATATTAATTAAAATTATAAAATATTAAATATTTACATCCAGTGAAGGCCAGGGACCTCGGAAGTGTGGCGGCCTGTGGATTGTAGTTTATACAAATGTATACTGCACCAATAGAATACAGAGACCAAAGATCAAGCTCTAAATCTCTGCTTAGCCATGGAGACCCCCTGGCAAACTTTGGGTGACACTCTCTCAGCCTAAGACAGAAACAATAACAAACTTCTTCTCAATAAATCTTGCCAACAAAACCTTAGAACAGGGGTCCCCAAACTACGGCCCGCGGGTTGTATGCGGCCCGCCGAGGGCATTTCTCCAGCCCGCAAGGCCTGGCCTGGCCACGCCCACCTGGCGCCGCTCCGCCCATCGCGGGAACTCTCTGCTCTGGTCGCTCTGCTTGTGTGGCAGAGAGAAGCCTTTTGTAATTTACCTGCCTCCTTGGAGACTAGAGCGGCTGGAGCAGAGTGTTCCTGCAAAGGCCGGAGTGGCGCCGGGTGGGCGTGGCCAGCGGCGCGCGGGTGGGCGTGGCCGGCGGCGCGCGGGTGGGCGTGGCCACGCCCACCCAGCGCCGCTGGCCACGCCCACCCGGCGCCGCTCCGGCCTTTGCAGGAACACTCTGCTCCAGCCGCTGTGGTCTCCAAGGAGGCAGGTAAACTACAATTCCAAAACCAAAGGACACTGCCCACCAAACCCTTCCAGTATTTTCTGTTGGCCATGGGAGAACTGTGTGCCAAGTTTGGTTCAATTCCACCTTAGATGGGGTTCAGAATGCTCTTTGATTGTAGGTGAACTATAAATCCCAGCAACTACAACTCCCAAACGTCAAGATTCTATTTCCCCCATACTCCACAAGTGTTCCCATTTGGGCATATTGAATATCAGTGCCAAGTTTGCTCCAGATCTATCATTGAGTCCACAGTGATTGATGGAGGCAGGTGAACTACAACTCCAAAACCAAAGGACACTGCCCACCAAACCCTTCCAGTATTTTCTGTTGGTCATGGGATAACTGTGTGCCAAGTTTGGTTCAATTCCACCGTTGGTGGGGTTCAGAATGTTCTTTGATTGTAGATGAACTATAAATCCCAGCAACTACTACTCCCAAATGTTAAGATTCTATTTTCCCCCAAACTCCACCAGTGTTCACATTTGGGCATATTGAGTATTTGTGCCAAGTTTGATCCCGATCCATCATTGTTTGTGTCCACAATGATCTCTGAATGTAGGTGAACTACAACTCCAAAACCAAAGGACACTGCCCACCAAACCCTTCCACTATTTTCAGTTGGTCGTAGGAGAAATGTGTGCAAAGTTTGGTTCAATTCCATCGTTGGTGGGATTCAGAATACTCTTTGATTGTAGGTGAACTATAAATCCCAGCAACTACAACTCCCAAATGACAAAATCATTTTTTGTGTGAAGGGCATACATTGGGTTGTTAGGTGTCTTGTGTCTAAAATTGGTTTCAATTTGTCCAGTGGTTTTTGAGTTCTGTTAATCCCACAAACAAACATTACATTTTTATTTATATAGAAGTTTGGGTCTTTGTTTTTTGATTGGGGGGGATATGTGCAGAGTGCATAGGAATTCATTCATATTTTTTTTTCAAATTATAATCCGGCCCCCCAACAGTTTGCGGGACTGCGACCCGGCCCTCTGTTCAAAAAGTTTGGGGACCCCTGCCTTAGAAGATCAGAATCAATGCAAAGGAATACAACAAACACACTCACTAGTATATTTCTAACAATATTCCCTCTTGAGTTCATATTTTCCCTTGTTCTCGACGTCGTTACAGACAATCTCCTACCTGTGTGGTGAGGATCTCACTCTGGGACGACAGGCCCGATGAATCCCCCAGGTGGCTAGCTTCACTGTCATAACCCATGCATTCTTCACCTTCAAAAGACCATAAATAAATACATACACAAATTATATTGGATGGCAAAATAAAACAATTTCCAACCAGAGTTCTTGCTTCTTACATAAATGAGGTGTTGAACACACTATCTTACGAAACAAAGTATAAGAAGGATGACAAAGTTTTGAGAGTAGTAGAGTCCCAACTTTTCTGCCAAATAAGGACTACAACCACAGGAAATGCAGAGAAACACTTGCTCTTTTGGGATACTAAATTAAGATTTAAAAACAGACCTATGTTATAAGGTAAAGGTAAAGGTATCCCCTGACATTAAGTCCAGTCATGTCTGACTCTGGGGTGTGGTGCTCATCTCCATTTCTAAGCTGAAGCGGAGCGGTACCTATTGATCTACTCACATTTGCATGTTTTCGAACTGCTAGGTTGGCAGAAGCTAGGGCTGACAGCGGAAGCTCACGCCGCTCCCCAGAATTGAACCTGCGACCTTTCGATCAACAAGCTCAGCAGCTCAGTGCTTTAACCCACTGCGCCACCGAGGGCCCTATGTTATAAGTTGCTATAAATGTTATTAGGATCAACTGATACTGGAGCATGACAGATGCATCAGTATTAGTTGTAGTAAATATACAAAAATTGTAACATTTATGTATTTTTGTAAAACACAGATGACATGTAATATATACCTTCTCTGAATAAGCAAGAACTCTATTTGGATCCTAGATTATGATAATATTTTGACTACGCAGCTCACCAGTAACTTTCTTGTCCCTACTTGAAGTCCTGCACTTTACACCGGCCCGCACTTTACACTGGCATAAGCTCTACCTCAACATGTGTTATGACAGTATTTCCTGCCCAGTTTACTGTATTGTTGCACTTTCCTGCGCTCCTGTAAAAATGTATTGCACTCATTGAATCTGTACCTCAGCTATGTTTCTTTCAGCCGTATTGTTTTTATATTGCTTTCAATTGTGTTGTTATTTTATCTGATGTTTTAATTGATTAAAGTGTTTTACATGTGTGTTTTAATTGTAATCTTGGGCGTGTCCCTTGTAAGCCGCCCTGAGTCCCGTAGGGGAGATGGTTGGCGGGGTATAAAAATAAAGTTATTATTATTATTAAATTATTATTATTATTATTAAATTATTAATAATATTATTAAATTATTATTAAATTATTAATAATATTATTAAATTATTATTAAATTATTATTAAACCGCCTTGAGTCGCTGATTGGCTGAGAAAGGCGGTATACAAATACAGTAAATAAATAAATTATTATTATTATTAATGTTTATTCCATATTTTTTACTATAAACAACATTGTACTGAACAATGATAAATTACCATTACACTTTAAACCTAATTAAATTTTGAGAAAAGACTTTTTTATTAAAATTTGAGACACAGGATGAAAACTTTCAAGTGGAACAGAACTCCTTGAAATTCAGAAACAAATATGCAATGCTACCGCTATCTATTGCTTGGATGTTTATGTGTCTGGACATGCAACTTAGTCATAAGTTCACTTATAAAAACAATATGTTGCAGAACAGGAACATGCTTATCCCATGTGAGTCAATGGTAGGAGCAAAAAAAAGAGAATATGTATCCGATACTGGTGTTTACAAATCAGTTAATTATACCAACAATAGTAGAACTCATAATTATAACTTTGTACCTAAATTGGATTCTGAATTCACATATCTGGGCTGTTCATCTTTTGGTTGTACATCTTCTCTGGAAGCATCACCAGTGGGTTGACCGTCCTCTTTATTCTTTCTGGGAATTGTAGGCTTTTCTATGGGGCCAGAAACTGGGGTTAAATGCCTTGTTTCACAGGCCTTGTTGCAAGAGTCTTCAGATGCATGCGACTGAGAGGAAAACAAGTTCACGGAGCACTCCGACTCCTGGCTTGGAGAGACATCCTCGGCTTTGGAACCGAGATGATTTCTGCTGCTGTTCTGCAGTCCCGGCATCTCTACTGATGTCTCATTGTTTTTCAATGCCTGTGGTGATGTGCCAAATAATAGCGCCTGAAAACATGGCAGCTCTTCCTCTTCACTTGATTCATCCTCTTCCGAGGATGGCAATTTCCGCACTGGTTTCCGATGTGCCAAAACAAAGCGTTTCCTTTTCGACGTGGAATTGCCTGAGTCGTTGTTGCCCAGATCTTTCCCAACAAGAGATGGCCTGTCCATTTTAGAAGATACAACTGATTTGTCTTCCCTGTCTGCTTCTGGATTTGATGGCCCCTCTTTGCTTTTAATGGATGGATCCAGCAAGCCCTCTGGTGTCTCCGATGAGAGTTCAAAGACACAGGGCCTCTCCTCAGTGTATTGCTCCAACTTCTCTCTGGAAACTAGGCACTGAGGAACACCAATGCTGGAAATATCCATTGCTTCCTCTATGTCACTATTCAATTGCTTTTGTTCTATGATGCTTTTTGTTTCAGCATGGCTGGACTGAGGAAGCGATGGCTGACAAATTGCAGGACATGGCTGTATTGATTCTGGCTGAGTGCTTAATGCCAACCTATTGTGTTCAGCACCCGTGGTCTCGGCTTTTTGAATCTGGTCTCTATTTGAACATGTCTCATTAACCAAGCTTAAACTGGAGTTTTGGATGTTGCAATTTCTCAAAATACTTGGACTTCTGCCATTTCCACTCAGGCTTCTACTACTGCCACTAGTGTTTTCTCCTATTCCTGGAGATGCTCTTCTTTCAGTTGCGGGTATTTGGCTTTGAAGTTGATTTCCGTCCTCTCCGTTTTTGGCAAGTGACTGTACTGGCGTGGACAGCTTTTCTGGCAAAGGAGCTTCCAAAGCAAGCTGGAGGTGCTCAGTAGTATTCTCAAGCTCATGGAAACTGGAGCTAGAGGTTGCCAGTCTTTGGACAGCGATGTCTTTGTCTGCCACACAGGCAACAGCTTTGTTTCTTCCCTCATTTTGAGTCAATTTCTCCAAACAGTCAACCCTGCCATCTTCTACTTCGCCAACTTTCAACTTCCTCTGAATTTCAGCAGCGGATTCCTTTACAGGACCTGGATGCAGTAAGAATGAACGACGTTTGCTGCAGTTGAATATCTTCTGTACAAAATCTGCATCTGGTTCACTATCATCAGTTTCTGGGTTCAACTCCACGGTACCTGCAGCTTTATCATCAGGGAGACTGCAGTTTTCTGTGACAACAGCTGTCCAAGACCTATTGCCCTCTTCTGTCTGAACATGCAATGCACTCTTATCAAGTTGACCTACTAGGATCTCCTTGTTCTTATCAGAAGTGCTTTGCTTCACTGCTGTGGGATGGAACTGCAGAAGTGAAGAAACGCCTTGGGAGCGTACAGTGGGAGCAATGAAATAGGGACTACGATCCTCTTTAGTTTCTTCAACACTCAAACCTTTTACAACTCCAGCCATACAAGGAGAGACTAAAGAGCTAGGAGAAACTTTGTTTGCATCCTCTTTCATGTCCATCAGGCTGGTTTCAGACCGTTGCAAACCCTTCTGCAATGTCCTGGGGTCACTTTCTATTACAGACTGAGATTGAATTTTTCCTGCTTGAGGACTCATTGGTTTATTTTCTCTCTCATCCTCTTTTTTGTTCTCTCTCTTTGCTGGCTCGCTTTGCTTCCAAGCTCCTTCTGGTTGAAGCTGAAGTTCCTTGTTCCCATTCCAGGTTTCTTCTGTGAGCAACTGAAGCCTCCTGCTCCGCCTAATCTGTCTCTGGCCGGTGTCTCCTTTCGCTTCCCTGTCTTCTATCTGTATTTTTGACTGTTCAGGAGACCACGGGTTTCCACCCATCACAAACTGCAATGGACCATGTGGTCTAGACAGTTGTCTACTTTTCTTACTTGATGAGTTTGTTTTCTTTTTCTGATTCGATTCTGACAATTTATGGCAGATGCTCACAGCTTGTTCACTCCCAACTGTTTGCTTGATAGAAAGTTCTTCAGGAGACTCAGCATCTTTTTGGCGTGCAACAGGATTGCCATCAACATCAGCAAAGACTTGGTCACAATCTTCCCAAGAACCACAATCAACACCAACAGACCTTTTCCTACATTCTTTCCCATTCTGTCTTCTAATGAAGTCATCAGGTGTCAGTTCGGATGTGGCTTTCCTCTTTCGTGCTAAGGTTTTTTTCCTAGCGTTTGTGTTGACACCAATACTTTCCTCTGCTTGGATATGGATTGTGTCCTTATCATTCCGAAGTGGGGTTGATTTCCGTTCCCTCCTGTACGTTCTCCCAAATATTTTATCCTCAAGCTTAGAGGCGACTGGTTTGGCTACAGGCAGGTCACCTTCATGGCACATTGTAAACTCCAACTGATCTTCTATTTGTCCAGTTTTCTGAGATACACAGAGGTCTGCATCCAATGTACAAGGGCTCAGATCCTGATTCACTTGTTCAGAGTGATTGTCTTTAAAGGAGTCGGGAGGAACGCCCTCCTTGCTTTTGGACAGCCATTCACTGACCTTCTGGATACTCTGCATCAGTCGCTTTCCAGTGACCGGATTCAAAGGACTGTTAACTGAAACTTGGGTCTGCAATTGCTGTTCCTCATTTACATGGATCATTTGTGAACTTCCAGCGGGCATCATAAGATCAGCCCATTCTGTGCCATCACCTTCCTGCTTATCTGCAGTGAGATTTGCACCTTCAGCAACCGCCTGTTGAATACTGAGTGAAAAGCAAGATCCATCCTGTTGCAGGGAATGGGTTTCAGGTTTTGTGTCATGCTGTCCCATGGAAGGATCTGGAGAAGACGAACCCTGGCTTTTTAATTTAGCAACATTCTCTGCAGCAACGTTCACATTTTCGGTGATGGTTGGAGTGCATTCTATGCTTTCTAGTCTTTCTTCTGAGAAACCGCATGCACCTAAAAACAGAAGAGTTTAGAAAAAGTTATATTTTCTGCCTTTTCCTACCAGAATTCATGTTAGTTCAGGGGGTGCTTGGAATGCAATTTTCTTGCTTCTTGGCAGGGGGTTGGACTGGATGGCCCATGAAGTCTCTTCCAACTCTATGATTCTATGAAATGCCATTTGCTCTGAAGAAATACAAATTATTTGGGTTTGCTTTTTTTGTCGTATCAGGAGCGACTTGAGAAACTGCAAGTCGCTTCTGGTGTGAAAGAATTGGCCATCTGCAAGAACGTTGCCTACGGGACGCCCAGATGGTTTGATGATTTTATCATCCTTGTGGGAGGCTTCTCTCATGTCCCCGCATGAGGAGCTGGAGCTGATAGAGGGAGCTCATCCGCCTCTCCCCGGTTTCGAACCTGCGACCTGTCAGTCTTCAGTCCTGCCAGCACAGGGGTTTAACCCACTGCGCCACCGGGGGCTCCTTATTTCTTTGGTGAGTGTGCTGTGATCGATGGTGGAACTGAAACTACCTCTGAGCATATACAAAACTGCATAATGTTTCTAATTAAGACTACATTTATATTGGCCACACAATAATACTATGTAACTTTTTTTTAGAAAAAACATTTCTGGTTTGAAAGTGTTATTTCCAGTTTATGTTTGTGTTGCTTACTTTGAAAATAGTGTTATACTCCAGAAATTTCATTTTTGTGGCTGCCACAAATTATATTGAATTGCTTGAGACTTTATGAGATATTTATTGAAAAACTATAGCAAAATGTGCTGCAGGATGTACCGCAAAAACAAAGTTTTTGTAGTTTAATAAACTTCTTCCATGTTGGTTGTCGAAGGCTGGAATCACTGGGTTGGTGTGGTTGTATGGCCATGTTCCAGAAGCATTCTCTCCTGACATTTTGCCCGCATCTATAGCAGGCATCTTCAAAGGTTGTGAGGTCTGTTGGATACTAGGTAAGTTGAGGTTTATATATCTATGGAATGTCCAGGGTGGGACAAAGAACTACCTCCCATGAAGGAAGGAGCCAGGCTTTGAAGCTGCAAAGACATTCAACACTAATCAAGGTGGCCACTTGTAACATTCACACTTGCCTCAAACAGACATAAGTTATTTCTTGTGTGTGGGTGAAATGTCAGGAGATAATGCTTCTGAAACATGGACATACAGCGCAGAAAAATCACAGCAACTTTTCTATATTTTTATGATAGAACAAATTAGGAAATGACATTCATAACCTAGGAACAAAAACTATTATATAGTGCAATTATATCAACAGCAGCCCATGGCTCAGCAGTCCTCTTTTTATCTTTCCTCCTTTCTTTCTCTTTTTACTAAATTACAATAAATATATATTCCTTGCATTCATGTTTGAATACCAGCAGGCATCCAAACTACTCCTCCACAAGCCAGGAATCCCTTAATTGGACAGAGTTCTTTTCCATATGTATGAAGTACTTCTGAACAGAAAAGAAGATAATCTGCTGAGCACTACTGTGAATTGCAAACATTGCATATTCACATGCTCAGTCACTCTCTTTATCTCAAAAAAAGACCACGTCCGTAACAGGAAATATATCATTTTTTAAAATATTTAGAATTCAAACAGAGTCCGTATGAGACTTTTCAAATTACAAAAAAAGGGAAATACATCTTGTATCTGTTTTATTGACTAGATGTTAACAGGTGTCCTCCCCCTCTCAAATGATGACTTGGAGAACAGGCAAAACAGAAATCACCATCATATTTCTATTACTTTTGTTCTGGGAAACTGGAACTAGAGGTCAAATTATGTGTTACATTAAATATGTTTTCCAAAAACCAGTCTCAAGATGGCAATTTTTATTCTGAAGCACCACCAGTTATGCGTGGCCCTTAAGTCACGTAAAAACTAGGATTGCAAGTTTAAACTTACATAATAAATCAATTTAACTAATTCGAAAAAGCAAAGGCCAGTTGTCGCCTTTATTCAAACTATTTTAGAGGCTGGCAAGATAATCGATTGGCTAAAATATGTATTATTTATCAAGAGTCATTCCTACAAATGGAAATATTTTTGATTCAATTCTTAGTAGAAATTTTCCCAACTTGCACTCCTCAAATGAATTCATAAACCAAAAGTAAGTATCCTTCATTTTTACATGCAAACAATATGTACAATTAGGAAAGGTTGTACATATTGTGTACAAAAAAAGTATGAATACAGGCAACTAAAAAAAACCACAAATTAGTGTGCAATTGTGCCAAACAAATTTATTTATTACTAGCCGTCCCCTGCCACGCGTTGCTGTGACCCACTCTGGTGGTCATGGGGGTTCTGTGTGGGAGGTTTGGACCAATTCGATCGTTGATGGGGTTCAGAATGCTCCGTGAACTATAAATCCCAGCAACTGCACCTCCCAAATGTCAAGATTCTTATTTTCCAGTGTTCACATTTGGGCATATTGAGTATTCGTGTAGAGTTTGGTCCAGATCCATCATTGTTAGAGTCCACAGTGCTCTCTGGATGTAGGTGAACTACAACTCCCAAACTCAAGGTCAATGTCCACCAAACCCTTCCCAGTTTGTGCCAAGTTTGGTTCAATTCCATCACTGATAAGAGTTCAGAATGCTCTTTGATTGTAGGTGAACTATAAATCCCAGCAACTACAACTCCCAAATGACAAAATCATAATTTTTTGAGTGATGGTCACTCCTTGTGTTGTGAGACGTTGGCTTGCCAAATTTGGTGTGATTTCGTTCATTGGTTCTTTTGTTTTTAAGGTACTCATGATGCACAGAGCATATATATATATATATATATATATATATATATATAAGTATAAAATTTATTTAGGGCTTTTATATCCCGTCCTTTCTCAACCTCCGCAGAGGGACTCAGGACGGCTAACAAAGTGGCACCCCATGGCGCCCACATCAAAACATAAATATACAATTAACAGTAATGTAATAATAACAATATGAAACAGTATAAACAGTATAAAACCATATAAACAATATAAAAACAATATAAAAACAGACAACACATAGTCAGTGGTCACCGATTTAAATCATTATCCAAGGGCAGTCCATCAGTTCTAAGTGAGTCATCACGTCTGTAGGTCAGCCTATTCTCCAAAGGCCTGATCCCATAGCCACGATTTTACTTATTTCCGGAAGGTCGAGAGGGATGCAGCAGATCTAATTTCACTTGGGAGGGAGTTCCACAGCCGGGGGCCATCACAAAAAAGGCCCTGTCCCTTGTCCATGCCAAATGTGAATGTGACAATGGGGGGACAATGAGCAGGGTCTCCTCAGATGATCTTAGGGCCCTAGGTGGATTGTAGTGGGAAATACGTTCAGACAAGTAAACTGGGCCAGAACCGTTAAGGGCTTTATAGGCCAAGGCCATTACTTTGAATTGTGCTCGGAAGCTGATAGGCAGCCAGTGGAGCTGGCGTAACAAGGGTGTTGTGCGCTCCTGTACCCAGCCCCATTGAGCAGCTTTGCTGCTGAACGTTGGACTAGTTGAAGCTTCAGAGGCAACCCCACATAGAGTGCGTTGCAGTAGTCTATTCGGGATGTAACAAGAGTGTGGACCGTGGCCAAGTCAGGCTTCCCAAGATACGGGCGCCAAAAAGTACAAATGTATGCCAAAAAGTACAAATGTTATGGAGAATATGACAGGAAGTTTTGTCCTTCCCTATCAATACAGTGTAGGAATAGATTTTAAATTGGAGGGGATTCTAAGGAGAAAACCTTGCTCTTTGATGTAGAAAATTCAATTTGATGTGGCCCCATGTCTACAGATAGAGTACTCCCTATTCAAAATACCTAAGATCAGAAGTGTTTTGGATGTATTGGGAGAAGAATTTTCAAATGCCTATATTTACATATACATAGATAAGGAAATTATCTTCAGTTATGTTTCATATACACCTTGTGCATGCAATCTAAATACAATTGTATACAATATTTTAATAAATTTATGCATGAAATAAAGTTTGTGTACACTGAACCATCAGAAAGCAAAGGTGTCACTATCACAGCCATGAATGTGGCCAATTTTGGATTTCAGGTTTTTGAATAGGGGATGCTCAATATGTATACCTAAACACAGCTAACTTTATTGATTAGTTAATGAATATCCTGCCTTTTCCCCAAAGCAACAACCTTTTGACCTTCTGGATGTAGCAGAAAGCAAATGAGCTATTAATGAACTAACTAGCAATGAATTTGTCTTATCCCACCAACCAAGACCACAACATCTCATAAAAATAGACCCAGGAGGAGTATGGTAGTCCATTTTCAGAAGCTGCTTGTGAACTAACTATCCTGAGTTGCAAAAAGGGCTTGGCTAATATCAGGGCATTTGGACACCTGAATTAATTATTTCACCTAACCAGAAATCTTCATACCTAGAATAGTTAATGCTCCGTGTTCAGCACTTGGCCCAGGAAGGTTCATTGGACAATGGTTTTGATTCTCAGCACACTGTTCACCCATATAAGGCAGGGGTTCCTCTATGAAATCCACACTATGGAGAAGAAAAACAAATGCCCAGGTGATCAAAGGAATTACTCTTTTAAAAGTCTAGAATCTCAATCAAATACAAAAAGCCAGAAAAAACAATGCGGCACGGATGTAACACTTTCACATTCCCTCTATTAGTCATGGATGGCAGGAAGAGAACAAGTGAATGATAGAATTAAAGGGGGGGGGGGGGTCTCATTTAACATCAAGTCTCACCTCCCACTAAAGACGCAGTCTGTTCAGCGCCTTCCAAATCGCCCAGTTTTCTGTGTACCCAGGGGGGAGTCTCTCATTTGGTATCAGCCATTGATTGAAGTTCTGGTTTGAGCCTGCCACTTTTGGACTCTCTCTTGCTGAGGTATTCCAGCGAGTGTCTCTGTAGATCTTAGAAAACTATTTCTTGATTTAAGCCGTTGACGTGCTGGCTGATACCCAAACAGGGGGTGGGCTGGAGATGTCACTGCCTTGGTCCTTTCACTATTGGCTGCTACTTCCCGGCAGAGGTCAGCTTGTGCAATACTATCTAAACAGTGTAGTTTCTCCAGTGGTGCAGGGCGCAGGCACCCCGTGATAATGCAGCATGTCTCATTAAGAGCCACATCCACTGTTTTAGTGTGGTGAGATGTGTTTCACACTGGGAATGCATATTCAGCAGCAGAGTAGCAAAGCGCAAGGGCAGATGTCTTCACTGTGTCTGGTTGTGATCTCCAGGTTGTGCCAGTCAGCTTTCGTATGATATTGTTTCTAGCGTCCACTTTTTTGCTTGATATTCAGGCAGTGCTTTTTGTAGGTCAGAGCACGGTCCAGAGTAATTCCCAGGTATTTGGATGTACTTCAATGCTCCAGTGGGATTCCTTCCCAGGTGATCCTCAGAGCTCGGGATGCTTGTCTGTTCTTAAGGTGAAAAACACATGTCTGTGTTTTAGATGGATTAGGGATCTGCTGGTTTTCCCTGTAATAGGCAGTGAGAGCACCTAGATCTTCAGAGAGCTTCTGTTCAACCATCTTAAAGCTCCCTGCTTGAGCAGTAATGGCACGGTCATCAGCATAGATGAAACTCTCTGGCAGTGGCTGGTCATTTGTGTAAATGTTGAACATTGATGGAGCAAGCACGCTTCCCCGAGGCAGGCCGTTCCTCTCTTTCCGCCATCTGCTTCTCTAGCCCTGGAACTCAACAAAGAAGCTCCTGTTTTGTAGCAGGTTTCCTATGAAGCGGGTGAGATGGTAGTCCTTTGTGATATTTTACATTTTTCTCAGGAGGAGGCGGTGGTTTACAGTATCATAAGCCGCTGACAGGTCTATGAAGACAGCTCTATAATTGGTGTAATTGCTAAAATATTCTTACTGTCCTGACTCTAGCGTCCAACCTGGCCCTATCCTCTGCAAGGAGAGCATATTTTGGTTCATGTCACAACCCAAAAAATAACCTGAAAACCTCTAGAGTTAGGATTGAGAGAGATGAGCTTGCATAAAACTGCCATATAAAGAATGGGATCCAGAAGAGAACCAGTCCCTAGCATGGATGGGCTGAGACTACAGACTGGGAGCCGGTGAGTGGACTTACAGTATGGATTGGAAACTAGTCCAAATTGTCAGCCACTTTGGACTTGCCCTCCTGTTTCTAGCCCATCACTTGAATGAGAACAGAGAGAACAAAAGGAACCCTTCTGATTTTGCTCCTGTACGGTCTCTCCCTTCTGTTCTTCCATGTTGTTTTAATGATTTAGAAACAAGAGAAAGTTTATAGGAAAAGTGAAGAAAGCATATGACATGTCTCAAGTGAGAAAGAGGGTTCCATTTTCTATCCATTGGTACATCTCACCCAAAGGACTGAAGAAGAAGAAGAAGAAGAAGAAGAAGAAGAAGAAGAAGAAGAAGAACAACAACAACAACAACAACAACAACTTTATTTTTCTACCCCGCCTCCATCTCCCCGAGGGGACTCGGGGCGGCTTACATGGGGCCAAGTCCAAAGCAACATACAATTAAAAACAGAAATAACGTATTAAAATAGCGTAAAAACAGCATAAGCAACAATAAACAAACATCATAAGCAACAACAGACTCATTTGTGGGTGGGGGGGCAATGTGTGAAACGAGTTAAAGGATAGGCTGGTCAATAAGGTGGATAGAACGTATAGTAGCATAGGAATAGAGCAATTAAATAGGATCATTTCAGCTTAACTTAAAATATATCAAATATAGGAATTTAAATTCAGGTCATGGTTAAAGACCATCTGTCAAGGAGTCGTCAGTCGAATGCACAACGAATCATCCATGTCTTTAATTCCTTACAGACTGTGGATAGGGAGTGTGCCAGCCTAATTTCCCTGGGGAAGGAGTTCCAGAGATGAGGGACCACCACCGAGAATGCCCTTTCTCTCATCCCCACCAACCACGCCTGAAACGGTGGTGGGAGTGAGAGAAGAGCATCCCCGGAAGGATCTTAAGGACCATGTGGGCTCGTAGGGGAGGATGCGGTCACGAAGATAGGCAAGTCCTGAACCATTTAAATGCCAAAAAAGGCAGGTTGCCTGAAAGAAGAGTGCCCTTTCTGAACTGCTTCATCAAGCAGGTGAGAACTGTGTTAGGCATTACACGGAGAACATGGTTCTGTACATAAAAGCTAACTAAAGAATAGTTGCAACTGCAGAAGCTGAGATACAATTTCCCCCCTTCTCTATTCTGGGGTTTCTTTGTTGCACTAGATGGGACAGGCTGACTCTTGAGATGATATACCTGAAATAGCAAACCCACTAAGTGGCTGCTTTGGTCTACTCAGATTTGTGCTCTTGGCAGTTTCTGAGTGGATCTTAACTGGAATATAAAATCACAGCCATGATATGTTACTGTTGTTTTAAATATTGAGGGTAGCAGCTAGGTAGGATTTTTCTTTCTCCTTCCTTTTTGTTTTGCTATTCATCTAGGTATGTTCAATGACAAATTCTGGTGGCAACTGCTGTTTACCTTGCCTGTTGTAGGCAGTAGACACAGTTTCAGTAGGATCAGTAAATTAGAATTCTGGTCTATCACAGCTCAAGCTTTCCTACAATTTACTGTAGAAACACTACTATAACTCAATACCACAAAAACCTGTGCTTATTGAGCCCTCCCTCGCCATCCTCTCAGTGCCAATGTTGCTAAAAACATGCTAGCATAAGGCAATGCGGAAATAGGGATCTGGACAGATGGAAAAACAAGACTTTGTAAAAAGGAGTTTCTTCATCAGAGGCTTTGTTAATTAAAGCAAGCCTTCGAAGAATCCAAGAATGTATGTATAACTTCCTAAACAGTCATATAGAAGGCATTAAGATTTCATGCACAGCATCAGAAACGGTGCCAAGAAGCAAGATCTACTAAAAATGCTTCAGCTGGGACAGAAAGAGGCAAAGGTCTCAGTGACTCATCAGAGAACTGCAATTACTTTTTCTGACTTATCTCCGACATTACAAACTAGTCTAGCACACATGTGCATTGCCACACTAAATTTGTTCTCTACTTTCATGCCATAGCGTCAACAAGGTCAAATGTTAATACACAACTGGAACAGAGACCATAAAACCATTGAAAGAACCCACAACCTTAAATATTACTAGTTGACCCTGTAGGTTGGGGCAAATCCACACCAAAATGTAGCCCCCACAATGCTCCACCAACCTAACCTATGCCTCAGTTTTCCTTCCAATTGTTAGTACTCAAACCATTGGCTCTAAGCCTAATGTACGAGCTTCTTTCACCTGTGGTGTCTTCCTCAGCCCTTCTTTCATTAATCATTCTGCCTTCTCTGCCTATCCCTCCTTTTAGTCCCCTAACTGAGCACTATGCACTCTTGTTTTGTGCCAGTTTACTTCAAGGATGTCTTCCCTACCTAGCTTCTCAGTCAATAATTGGAGGGAGGGTATAGTTTGATTAGTGCAATACCCTATTAATATAACTAAAAACCCTGGAACTGGGATTGGGGGAACTGCTTGCCTAAGGCCATCAAATAAACAATGGGATCCTGGCTTTTAGGGAAAAAAATTAAAATCATGGTTTTGGGACCAGGCCTTTGGGCAGTAGAAGTAAATGTATGCAGCATTTCAGAAAGACAATGACTGGAGCGGCGATTCGATGGACAAGACTGTTATTGTTTTAATGATTGTTTTATTGCTTGTGGATGGACTGTTTTTAACTTGATTTATGTCTAATTGTAGTGTATAATTGTAATTGTATGTACTGGCATTGAATTTTGCCATTACTTATATGTAAACTGCTTTGAGTCCCCCTCGGGGTGAGAAAAGCGGTATACAAATACTGTAAATAAAATAAATAAATAAATCTAGGCTAAACCAGTTAAATTTAGGTCCCAACTGAAATCTATGGGACAAGTTAGTCATTTTTTGTTGTTGTTGTGTCAGGAGCAACCGCTCCTGTTGTGAGAGAATTGGCCGTCTGCAAGGACGTTGCCCAGGGGACGCCTGGATGATTTTTGATGTTTTATCATCCTTGTGGGAGGCTTCTCTCATGTCCCCGCATGAGGAGCTGGAGCTAATATAGGGAGCTCATCCACCTCTCCCCAGATTCGAACCTGCGACCTGTCGGTCTTCAGTCCTGCTGGCACAGTGCTTTAACCCACTGCACCACCGGGGGCTCCAAGTTAGTCATGAATTCCTCCATGAGTTTTGGATTAGTGCAACATATTTAAGGGATAAGAACAGAGCAGAGAAGATATCAATCTCAACAGTTAAGTCTAGAAGCAGCTGAGAAAGTAGGACAGAAGATCTTAACCTCCCAACAGAAATATGAGTAGTGCCAAAATAATGTATTTGTCAGATACCCCAATCAAAAATTTGATTAAAATTAGATGTAACTTGTTACAACCTTTGTTTTCTTTTTATTTCAATATAATAATAATAATAATAATAATAATAATAATAATAATAAAACAATTTTATTTTTATACCCCGCCAACCATCTCCCCTAGGGGACTCGGGGCGGCTTACAAGGGATATGCCCAAGATTACAATTAAAACACACATGTAAAACACTTTAACCAATTAAAACATCAGATAAAACAAATAACAACACAATAGAAAGCAATATAAAAACAATACGGTTGGAAGAAACATAGCTGAGGTACAGATTCAATGAGTGCAATACATTTTTACATCTTTCACACTATTAGATTTATTTAAAAAGAAGTATGAACTCATATCAAACCAAGTTAAACACAAATAAATATTAAACCATGAATGGAAGACTTAAGTCTCTATCCTCATACAGGAGTTCAAGTTTCATATCTCTGAGAGAAAACCCGTCTTACTGTTTGTACTGGTCCCACACCTGAGGCGGTTCAACAAAGTGGTTCAAAACTCTTTGAAACACTTTGAACAAGTATTTACAATTAAACAGTAGAGGTGAATGCCATCTTTTTGACAAGTTTGACAGTTACAAGTGCACATGAAAAACAACAGATAATTCACCTGTCACTTCACAGGTATTGAGGTTGAAAGCCAGTGGCTCTCCAGTGAAATCACACTTTTTAAGCAATAATATGCAACATCTCAGCAGTGATGTCTATCTCCCATTGCCTTCTTCCATATTTTCATGAAAAGCCCAGGGTAGCAAAGTAGAGGCGCATAGGCATTTCATATGAAAAATTAAACCTCAGGAAACAGCCTTTCATACTACTTCAGAACACTTCTTTTCATAAGATATTGTTGACTTTAGATGTCCACGAGAGATTCCCCTCTCCTTTTTCTGCATTTCACTAATCTAAAGGGTGCTGTAGTAACCTACGGATGTGAGAGCTGGACCTTAGGGAAAGCTGAGCGAAGGAAGATAGATGCTTTTGAGCTGTGGTGTTGGAGAAAAGTTCTGAGAGTGCCTTGGACTGCGAGAAGATCCAACCAGTCCATACTTCAGGAAATAAAGCCCAATTGCTCATTGGAGGGAAAGATACTAGAGACAAAGTTGAAGTACTTTGGCCACATCATGAGGAGACAGCAAAGCCTAGAGAAGACAATTATGCTGCGGAAAGTGGAAGGTAAAAGCAAGAGGGGCCGACCAAGGGCAAGATGGATGGATGGTATCCTTGAAGTGACTGGACTGACCTTGAAGGAGCTGGGGGTGATGACGGCCGACAGGGAGCTCTGGCGTGGGCTGGTCCATGAGGTCACAAAGAGTCGGAGACGACTGAACGAATGAACAACACAAAGGGTGCCTAGTAATATTATGAATAAACCCAACTCCAGAGTACTTATTAGATCTCTAGAGACACAATAAGAAAATAATAAATTCTGCAAACATGAAAGGATAACTTCACTTACCACTTGACCATAGTTGCCTTCTTATAAGTATCTTCAGATGAGTCTGATCCTTAAATAAGCAAGGTTTGCAGTTAGAATTCCTGACAGAAATGGAATGCAAAAGCCACAACTAGACCTTCTGACGTAAGATCCAGTAGGGTCACAAATGTCCTATGTTTCAAAACAGCATTTAATTTTTCACTCTCTCATAAAATTCAGTACTGGCAATCCCTGAGTTGCAAACATTCAAAATACAAATGATTCATAGTTAAGAACGGGGGTGAGACAACAGGAAGTGAGATAAATCGTGGTTGTTTCAGTGAGCCTTCCCAGAATAAGGAACTCCCAGCAATATGTCCCTAAACGCACTTTATTAGTGATCTAAGATTGTCTGCACATTTCATCCCTCTCCAAAACTTTTATCCCAGTTATATGTCACCTTGTCATGCCCAGCATTATATATATATATAATTATTACATTTGGCCCAGCCATAGGTTTTTAAACGCGTCGTGTTATTGTTAATGTTTATGGCTTGTTTTTGCTTATGAGTTTTATTTATTGTTTTCTATTATTGTTGTTATTGTTCATTGTTGTATTCTGGGCTCGGCTTCATGTAAGCTGCACCGAGTCCCTTGGGGAGATGGTAGGTAAAAGGTAAAGGTAGTCCCCTGACATTAAGTCCAGTCATGTCTGACTCTGGGGGTTGGTGCTCATCTCCATTTCTAAGCCAAAGAGCCAGCGTTGTCCATAGACACCTCCAAGGTCATGTGGCCAGCATGACTGCATGGAGCGCCGTTACCTTCCCGCCGGAGCGGTACCTATTGATCTACTCACATTTGCATGTTTTCGAACTGCTAGGTTGGCAGAAGCTAGGGCTGACAGCGGAAGCTCACGCCGCTCCCCGGAATCGAACCTGCGACCTTTCGATCAACAAGCTCAGCAGCTCAGTGCTTTAACCCACTGCGCCACCGGGGGCTCCTACTGATGGTAGCAGGGTACAAATAAATTATGATTATGATTATTATTATAAATCTATTCCTCGGAAAGGAAATTCACTTCTGGAAGAGTTATCATGGGGTAAAGGTGTCTCCACTGAAGTTTTTTCACCAAATCTTTGTTTCCATAACCACCAAATTTTTCAAAATACAACTATCACAGGACAGAAAGTGAGGGAAATCTTCTGAACAGGGGCATGGACAGCAAAACAATAAAAATGTACCTATTCCAACTTATAAATTCAACTAAATAACAAATTTACAGAACCAATCTTGTTCATAATTTGGGGACTGCTTGTATACCTGATTAAGGACAATCAGATCAGCCTAAGGACAGGTGACTGGGGGGGGTGGGTGGGATCTGGATGGGAATTCATGGAAGATAATAAGCTCATAGAATAGCCATAGAAAACATGAAGAGCCAGTGAAGCATTATTTATTTGTTTGTTTGTTTGTTTATTTATTTAGTATATTTATAAACCACCTTTCTCAGCCTGCAGGCGTCTCAGGGCGGTTTACAGTCAGCATCAAAGACATAAAATACAATTAAAACAGTTAATTTAAATATAAAACCAAATAAAACAATCAATATCAATAAAAACATGTATCAGTTGAGTCTCCTAGTTAAAAGCATTATCCAGTAGCATCATCCAGTTGTTCCCTTTTTTTCTCTATGTCTGTTATATTGTACCTGCAAACTCTTGCTCAAAAAGCCAAGTCTTGACTTTCTTTCGGAATGTTAAAAGGTAAGGGGCCGATCTAATATCCCTAGGGAGAGTGTTCCATAGCTGAGGGGCCACCACTGAAAAGGCCCTGTCTCTCGTCCCCGCCAGATGTACTTGTGACAAAAGCGGGATCAAGAGCAGGGCCTCCCCAGATGGCTGGAATTCTGGGTTTGGCTGTGGTAAATTCAAGTTCAAATTACCATTCATATATATCCATTAACTGGTGCAAGCTAATATTGTAAAACAACGACACAATTCCTCTATCTATGAGGGATATGTTCCTGGACTTCATGTGGGAGAATGAAACTGCTGTGAAAAGTGAATCCTATTGAAATGAAGGAAATGTCCCAAGAATACCATAGAGTCACTCCAGAGGACCTAGAAAATGTCTAGATATGACCAGTCTCACAGATACATGGGTGATACTGGACCAAGATCTGCCATTTTCATCTGCCCTGAACGGTTTGGGACCAGCCTACCTGCGTGACCGCATCTCCGTCTACGAACCCACGCGTTCACTTCGGTCATCTGGAGAGGCCCTGCTCGTGATCCCGCCTGCGTCTCAAGCGCGTTTGGTGGGGACACGAGACAGGGCCTTTTCCGTGGTGGCCCCCCGACTCTGGAACACCCTCCCCAAAAATCTTAGACAGGCCCCTACATTGGCAGTCTTCAGAAAGAACTTGAAGACCTGGCTGTTCCGATGTGCCTTCCCCGAATAGGAAATCTCCAATACCAAGTCCCAGAAGCACTTTATTAGAATTAAGATTGCCGCACACTGCACACTGCACTTGCCCTATAATCCTTACATATCATCTGTCACATCAGCACTTTTAATCCTGTACCCTTTACTCTGGCTCGGCCCAGTTTTATTGTGTTTTGGTGTATTGTTTATTGCTTGTTGTTTTGTTGTTTTAATATTGCTTTAATTGTTTTAATTTGCTTTAGGTGTATTGTTATGTTGTGTATTGAGGCCTTGGCCTTTGTAAGCCACATCGAGTCCTTCGGGAGATGGTAGCGGGGTACAAATAAAGTTTAATAATAATAATTTTCACTTTTATAGTATTTTATTGACACACACAGAGTTTAATGCACATCAAAACTCACCATTTTATTACAGATCGACAGGATTAATATAAGGTTAAATATTGTAGGGCTAAAAGTAAAGCCTTGGGGGTAAGGCATTAAAAGACTTCCACATAATGAATCTCTTAGAATTAGGCCCCTTCCACACTGCCCTATCCCAGGATCTGATTCCAGACTATCTGCTTATCACGGATTATCTGGCAGTGGAGGCTTGTATAATCCAGTTTAAAGCAGATAATCTGGGATCAGATCCTGGGATATAGGGCAGTGTAGAAGGGCCTTAGAGACACTATGTGGATTATAACCTCATCCACAGAGTATACAGGATTGAAGCATTACTGTATAATGGTGCTCTATATAAAACTCTTTAACAGGTGCTTACCAACTTCGAGGACAACAGAACGGCTTTTTCTTCTCAAGGAGTACCTTTTGTTCGTCTCACTGCATACTGGTAAGTTAGAGCTCTCACCCTGCTAAAGGACACAGAGATATAATTGGAAGCCTAGAGATATTTGTATTCAGTCTGGTAGCATTTTCCCATTAGGACCTTGTGTTCACAAAGCTGGCTCTTTAACCAAAGAACCCTTTAATATCTCTTGCTACAGAATTGCACTCTCTCTCTCTCTTGAAAGGTAAGCCAGATACATTTTATGGATCTGTAAAGAGTCTTTGATTTTAAGTAGCAACATAACGTAGATGAGACTCTAGCCGGAATAATGGGAGCAAAGAAATACTGCAGCACCTTAGAGAATAACAGAGACAATGAAGTTGGCAGCACAAACTTTCGTTGATAAAATAGATCTAGTCTACGGCTATATCTCTAAATTCTGAATAATGGGGGGAGCAATTAGGAAAGAGCAGATCATTAAAAATCTGCTTTCTTTCTTATCAGCTGCTGGCATTCAAAGGGCAAAAATGGAAAACTGGATTTACCACGAAATATCCTTCTAGACAGTAAACACAAGGGAGAGAGTATTGTCGAAGGCTTTCATGGCCGGAATCACTGGGCTGTTGTAGGTTTTTTCGGGCTATATGGCCATGGCCTAGAGGCATTCTCTCCTGACGTTTTGCCTGCATCTATGGCAAGCATCCTCAGAGGTAGTGAGGTCTGTTGGAACTAGGAAAAAGGATTTATATATCTGTGGAAAGACCAGAGTGAGACAAAGGACTCTTGTCTGCTAGAGCTAGGTGTGAATGTTTCAACTGACCACCTTGATTAGCATATAATGGCTTGACAGTGACTAGAGCAAACTTTTGTTGAGAGGTGATTAGAGGTCAAGGGAGAGAGTTTTTTCTTCTGTGCCCCCCCCCCCCAACTCTGGAACTCATTACCTGGAGAAATTAGGAAATCTCCTTCCATAGAAACCTTTAAAAAGAACCTTAAAACCTGGCTCTTCCGCTGCGCCTTTGGTGAGTAGGTATACAATCTCACACTATTGCTTAGGCTCAACGTTTTGTCATTGGAGTCTACGTCCCCCCTCCCCTTATGGGAAAGTTTATAGAGCCATGTTCTAGAGGCATTTCTCCTGACGTTTCGCCTGCATCTATGGCAAGCATCCTCAGAGGTTGTGAGGTAGCAGATATCCTGTCTCTTTCCAGGCTTCCTTATCTCACCCAAGTTTTTAATCAGTTTTTAATTAGATTTTCTTTTAATCATTACATGTAGCTTGCCCATTGTCACTGTGATTGTGTTTATTGTAATTTTATATAGTTATGCATTCATATGTTTTATGTAATTATGACATCATAATTACATAAAACACGGTGGCGCAGTGGGTTAAACCCCTGTGCCGGCAGGACTGAAGACCGACAGGTTGCAGGTTCAAATCTGGGGAAAGGCAGATGAGCTCCCTCTGTCAGCCCCAGCTCCTCATGCGGGGACATGAGAGAAGCCTCCCACAAGGATGATAAAAAAATATCAAATCATCTAGGCGTCCCTGGGCAACATCCTTGCAGACGGCCAATTCTCTCACACCAGGAGTCATTCCTGACATGACAAAAAAAAAATTGATGTCATTTATTGTTTTTGTTTTCGGTTTTATTTTGCTGTAATTTGTTGTTTGGGTTGGCCTCATATAAGTCGCCCCGAGTCCTATCGAGGAGATGGTGGCGGGGTATATAAAGATTATTATTATTATAATTATTATTATTATTATTAAACACAACAGAAACTGATAAAACTGCCAACCAGAGGAGGCAGGGCCAAAACAGTTGTCTACTTCTGTAAAGGAGGAGGAAGCCCCTTCTGGTCACAGAACTTGATTTCAGCAATAGAGCCAAGTGAAACTCATAAAGAAAACCATGTGAATCAGGAAAAAAACATGGGATATGGAAGAAACATAGGGCAGTCCTAACTAAATAGTCTGCCATAAAAACATGAAACTGAAACAATCCTCATTCTTATCACATAAGAAAAAACAGAGGATCAGGATCCTTGGCCCATTTTCTACTGACCAGAAGGACATCAAATATTCCATGACCTCACAACCTCTGAGGATGCTTGCCATAGATGCAGGCAAAACGGCAGGAGAGAATGCTTCTAGAATATGGCCATATAGCCCGAAAAACCTACAACAACCCAGTGATTCCAGCCATGAAAGCCTTTGACAATAAATATTCCATTATTGGTCAGTGAAGGAGTAGACACAATAGAAATCTATATAAATAAAAATGTAATGTTCGTTTGTGGGATTAACAAAACTCAAAAACCACTGGATGAATTGACACCAAATTTGGACACAAGACATTTAACAACTTAATGTATGTCCTTCACTTAAAAAATTGATTTTGTCATTTGGGAGTTGTAGTTGCTGGGATTTATAGTTCACCTACAATCACAGAGCATTCCGAACCCCACCAACGATAGAATTGGGCCAAACCTCCCACATAAAACCCCCATGTGGGCCACAGCAACGCGTGGCAGGGGACGGCTAGTAGACTATAAAACATATGGGTGGTTATAAAGCCACCTTAGAACCTTCTTCAAGAGAAAAGCAGTATACTTGATTGACTAAATAAATACTGATTGACTAAATAAATAAACATACATGAAAAAAACTTATAAAATATGCAGAGCAAACAGAGCTGAAATGTATTGTCGAAGGCTTTCATGGCTGGAATCACTAGGTTCTTGTGGGTTTTTTCGGGCTATAGAGCCATGTTCTAGAGGCATTTCTCCTGACGTTTCGCCTGCATCTATGGCAAGCATCCTCAGAGGTAGTGAGGTCTGTTGGAATTAGGACAATGGGTTTATATATCTGTGGAATGGCTGGGGTGGGGCAAGGAGCTCTTCCCTGCTGCAGTTAGGTGTGAATGTTTCAGCTGATCACCTTCATTAGCATTTGAAGGCCTGCCTGAGCCTGGGAAAATCTCTTGCTGGGAGGTGTTAATCTGTGCTTGGTTGTTTCCTCTCTGTTGTTTTGCTGTTGTAATTTTATGAAAATGAACAAAATCTGGCTACCAGTATTAAAAAACTCTAAAATTACAACAGCAAAACAACAGAGAGGAAACAACCAAGCACAGATTAACACCTCCCAGCAAGAAATTTTCCCAGGCTCAGGCAGGCCTTCAAATGCTAACGAAGGTGATCAGCTGGGGTGGAGCAGGGAAGAGCTCCTTGCCCCACCCCAGCCATTCCACAGGTATATAAACCCATTGTCCTAATTCCAACAGACCTCACTACCTCTGAGGATGCTTGCCATAGATGCAGGCGAAACGTCAGGAGAAATGCCTCTAGAACATGGCTCTATAGCCCGAAAAACCCACAAGAACCTAGAGCTGAAATGACGCTTCAGCCAAAATCATACTTATCCACCATACAATGCCTGATGAAAGTAGGAAGTAACCCATGTCAACACTTGGACTACCAGGTCCAGATAAGCCAACTGCTTCCATACAAGGAAGATGCTAAACTGCTATAGAACTAAAAGCTACAGCTGTGGAACTCCCTTCCTGGGAATATTGGACCAGCCCCCTCCCTCCTGACCTTTAGGAAAAGAATAAAAACTTGGCTCTTCAGGCAAGCTTTTGGAACCTCATTGTACCCAGATAAACTCAGTATTGTGAACGAATATGGAACGACTTAATGATGCGAATGGACATGGATTTAAACTTGAAAGTCATTGATTTTTAAAAGGTTTAAATTGTTTTTAAATGAATTTTATTATGTGATTTAATCTGTTTTAAACGAAGTATTTATGTGTGTTCGGCATCTAATTGTTGCCAGTCTGTACACCGCCCTGAGTCGCCTTCGGGCTGAAAAGGGCGGGATAAAAGCGCGGCAGAAAAATAAATAAATAAATAAATAAATAGGTATTGAAGAGCAAGTGATTATTTTAGCTCTCCTTCTGTGGTACTTTCTGAAGAGGGGGAAAGAAGGAAATGTGTGGACAAGCTCTGACGGCCACAGAGACAGCAAGGCATCCGTGGTCTCTTTGTAAAAGTCCAGTTACCTGCTGCTGCAGTTCTTTACCTCCTGCTCAGCAAATTGCCCTTCTCTAGATTTCCTTTTCATATATATCTGAATGTGATAGATTACAAATGAATCTCCATCCAACAGAGAAGGAAACTTATCTCTAATTAGTGAGCCTCAAATCAAGGATGCTCTGCTAGTTCAGATTAAAATTCACAGTGATGCTGCCTGCATAAAGCAACGCAATTTTAGCTCACACAAGTGAGGCAAAACACTATATTTCATCCTATTAAAAGTCCTTTCTTTAAAGATATTCAGTTCTCAAAATACTATCAGAAAAAGGGGCTTGCCTGTCAATGGAAGGACAATAAGAAAAGGTCATTCTAGTCCACCTGGGAAGCTCCAGAACCTAGGAGCAACCACCAAGAAGCCATGAGCTACTGCCTAGATAGAAGACCCCAAATAGGATTAAATCTCTCCTTTTAGGGCCACTACACCATTGACCAATAAGAGAAGTAGGGAGGCTAAAAGCTGGTAGAGCCCTCCAATCTTTAATAACTCATTTCTTTATTCTTTTGAGGTCTAGCAAGCTTCCAAGTCAGACTTTTATAGTTCACCTGATATCCCAATGAAACCCAGCCTCTGACCTAAAGGGCTTTCTCCTGACAATGTAATCTAGTGTCCTAATAATAATCTATGTAAATAAATTTGTAATGTTCGTTTGTGGGATTAGCATAACTCAAAAACCACTGGGCAAATTGACACCAAATTTGGACACAATACACCTATCAGGCCAAAGAGTGGCCATCACTAAAAAAAAACACTGGAAAACACAACAGAAGAGACTTAAAAGGCCAAAAAGTAAAATAATACATTGCAACGCATGCGCAAAACCACATATATATACGCAAACACATACACACACACACAAATACACACAGAAAGCACATATACACAGACTGCGCCACAGCAACGCATGGCAGGGGGCGGCTAATAATAATAATAATGTAGACTCTGCAAGGAAGCAGATGAAATAATAGATCACATCCTCAGCTGCTGCAAGAAGATCGCGCAGACAGACTACAAGCAGAGACATAACACCGTTGCTCAGATAATTAATTGGAACTTGTGCCACAAATATCATCTGCCTGTGACAACTAACTGGTGGGATCACAAGACGGAAAAAGTTACAGAAAATGAGCACGTCAAACTCCTCTGGGACTTCCGAATTCGGACAGACAAGAGTTTGGGAGCACAATACTCCTGACCTCACGATCGTGTTAAAAAACAAAGCATGGATCGTCGAAGTTGCAATCCCAGGTGACAGCAGGATTGAAGACAAACAACTGGAAAAGCTGATACAATATGAGGATTTAAAGATCAAACTGCAAAGACTCTGGCACAAACCAGTAAAGATGGTCCCAGTGGTGATTGGCACACTGGGTGCAGTGCCTAAAGACCTTGGCCTGCACTTAAACACAATCGGCGCTGACAAGATTACCATCTACCATCTGTCAGCTGCAGAAGGCCACCTAACTGGGATCTGCACACATTATTCGCCGATATATCACAGAGTCCTAGACACTTGGGAAGTGTCCAACATGTGACCCAATACAACAACCAGCAGAGTGATCTTGTCTGCTGTGGACTCATCTTGTTCTGTTTCAAATAATAATAATAATTTATTTATATTCCCCTCTATCTCCCCAAAGGGACTCAGGGCGGATTCCAAACATAAAAGGCAAACATTCAATGCCCGAGTACAATACATCCATACTAACAAAATTTATACAACCCAACTATGAATTATAACTTAACAAACTAAAATTAAATAAAAAGCATAGACTGTTATAACAGACATAAGACAAAACATAAAACATCAAATGGAAACAATAATTTCCCATTTCTTTGGAGCAAATTGATTAATCATTGCTCAAGATATCTATTGAGCTAGTGGGGTGAGCAGGGCATGGATACGGATGGCAACTATTAATTAGAGGTATAATGGTAGTATTACCCACTACTATTCCTCCTCCTCGTAAGCCAATGAGCAAAGGTATGTCTTCAGCGGGGAGGAAGGGGGCCATCTTTAAGGAAAGGAGTTCCAGAAGTGGGGGCAGCCACAGATAAGGCCCTTTCTCTCGTTCCCACCAGCCATGCTTGGGACGGGGGTGGAACTGAGAGGAGGACTTCCTCCGATGACCATAGTGCCTGAATTGGTCTGTAAAGAGAGGTGCGGTTTGTTAAATAGTCTAGACCAGGGGTCCTCAAACTAAGGCCCGGGGGCCAGATACGGCCCTCCAAGGTCATTTACCCGGCCCTCACTCAGGGTCAACCTAAGTCTGAAATGACTTGAAAGCACACAACAACATCAATCCTATCTCATCAGCCAAAAGTAGGCTCACATTTCCCATTGAAATACTAATAAGTTTATATTTCTTTAAATTGTTGTATTGTTTTTAAGTGTTTTTGCACTACAAATAAGATATGTGCAGTGTGCTTAGGAATTCATTCGTGGTTTTTTCAAATTATAATCCAGCCCTCCAACAGTTTAAAAAGTTTGTGGACCCCTGGTCTAGACCTAAGTTGTTTAGCATATGTTCTTTTATCATATGCTTTAGATCACTTGATTTTATGACATTGTTAGTATTTTCTCCGGTCTCTTTTAACTTGCTTCAGCCCTCTACTGTTTGGATATTCCCACATTAGCGCAACTTTGATACATTAAGGCAACTATATCAGAAACCAATGGAAGACACTCAGGTTTGGTGGGGGAAATCAGGAATTATTGTGGAGATCGGAGTGTTTTTATTTTCCAGTTTCCTGAAGGTGACTGCAATAATATGGCCACTCAATTTTAACAGACCAATGGTTTATTTTGAACAATTGCTCACTGAAGATTCCCTGCTATGCATTAGTGGAAAAACACAGCCTCACAGCAGCCATTTCAATGACTATTAAAATGCATTATGGCTTTGATGCTCCAAAGCAACAAATATAACTTTCATTCAGACACTTCTTAAAGATAAATAATTATGCTAAAGGGAAGGATTATGTACTAGCACTTTTCTGTAGCTGAGAAATCCAACTCAAGTGCTAATCTATGAAATTAAAATAAATCTTTTATGGAGAGCAGCAAAGTTTTTCCTCTCCATCTTTTTTCCCCATGTATCAAGTAGAAGTGGGAAATAATGCAGATCTCTAGGCATTGTTTGACGACAGGTCCCAGCATTCCTCACCACTGGCTATGCTGGTTAAGACTACTGGAAAATAGAGTTGAACAATACCTAGGCTATGTATTTCTTACCCCTGTCTTAAGAGTGTAAAGCCTAAGATAATGGTCATCTAAATTGTTGTTATTGATATGTAAACCACTCTGAGGATCCTTCTACAGTAGAAAATAAATGTTATAAAGATAGGAAACAGAAGGAAAAAAATGTTACCAAGATAGTATTTTCCTCTTCTCCTTCTTTCAATCTTTTCAATCTGTCCCTGTAGCCTTTTGAGTCAACGACAAGCTGTTCCTTCCATGAATTTTCAACAGAAATGGCTTCTGTGTCTTTCTTGGGAAAACACCGATCATCTGAAACTGAACCAATAATACAGAGAAGCTGCAAATCTTTATCTCTCCCTGAAGCATAAAAGGTGGCAACAGTTAAAAATGTCATAGACTATGCTGGTAACACATTTCTAAAAAGGTTTTGATCTTATAGACTTATACCAAATATAAGAGAAATAGAGCCAAAAGTTTTTGGCTTAGTTTGGGGAAAGTCTGATTTAAGCAATTTTGTAAGGCATGGACCACGGCATTCATTATCCTTTATAAGCACAACTTGAAAGCTGGTCAAGACAAGAAACTAAGCCTTATGCGGCTAGGTTATGAAGGGTGAAGTAAAAGCAGAAAGCACATAAGTAAAGATAAAGTGTAGCCATGTCAGACTCTTGGGGGGGGGGGTGCTCATTTCCATTTCTAAGTCGAAGAGCCAGCGTTGTCCGTAGACACCTCCAAGGTCATGTAGCTGGCATGACTGCATGGAGCACCGGTACCTTCTCACAGAAGCGGTACCTATTGATCTATTCACATTTGCATGTTTTCGAACTGCTAGGTTGGTAGAAGCTGGGGCTAACAATGGGAGCTCACCCCATCCCGCAGGTTTGAACTGCCGAACTTACCTCACTCCCCAAATTTGAACAGCTGACCTTTTGGTCAGCAAGTTCAGCAGCTCAGCGGCTTAACCTGCTGCGCCACCACATTGACACATACAAACACCAAATTTAACAATCTTGACAAATAGTTTGAAATTCACTAAAAATGGGCTCTAGTGATAAATATGGGACTCTGTTACCAGTATCGTATTTTGTTTTCAATATTTCAAAATATCAGTCTAGTTGGTATTCCGTATCTAATCTATAGTTTCAACCATTCACAGCTTGAAAATACCACCCCCTCATTTAAAAAAGACAATTTTCCTGCATAATTGTACGTAATGGGACTTGAGCATCCACAGGTTTTGGTATCCACAGGGGGTTCAGGAACCAAATCTCAGTGGATACTAAGTGCCCACTTTGGCAGATCAAAAGATAACCTGGTTAAATTTTACGACCTAAAAGAATCCTCCACCTTGTGCGACTGTGGAGCAGAACAAACAACTCAGCACCTGTTTGCTTGCCCACAATGCCCTGCCTCATGCACAGACAAAGAGCTGTTTAAAGCAGGGGTCCTCAAACTAAGGCCCGGAGGCCGGATACGGCCCTCGAAGGTCATTTACCCGGCCCTCATTCAGGGTCAATCTAAGTCTGAAACAACATGAAAGCACACAATAACAACAACAACAATCCTTCCTCATCAGCCAAAAGCAGGTCCACACTTCCCATTGAAATACTAATAAGTTTATATTTGTTAAAATTGATCTTCATTTTAATTATTGTATTGTTTTTATATATATATATATATATATATATATATATATATATATATCACTACAAATAAGATATGTGCAGTGTGCATAGGAATTCATTCTTTTTTCCTTCAAATTATAATCCAGCCCTCCCAACAGTTTGAGTGACTGTGACTTGGCCCTCTGTTTAAAAAGTTTGTGGACCCCTGGTTTAAAGTTACAGAAAATGCGGTCGCTGTTATCCGGTTTTGGTCTAAAATTATTTAGTTGCTTGTGTTCCCTCTATCTTATCAATGTTATACTAATTTATTTATGCAGTTTCTGGACACAAAATCAATAAAACCAAGTGTCCACTAGATAAACACTAAAATCTGAAATGTGTGTGTGTGTATAATATAAATACATAATACATTGAATCCTTCATATCGAAAACCACAAGATAGTGGTTGTAAAAGCAGAAACTTCTCCCCCTCCATTTATAACATACATTCTGACAAGTATTCAGTGTGTTATTTTTTAAATAAAAGAATTGTAATTAGTAGCAAACAATAATTAGGTGAAATATTTATAAAGGCTGAAACTGTATGTTAACTTACTTGGAGTAAGCTCCATTGAACTAAATGAGACTTATTCATAAGGAGACATATATAGGATTGAGCTGCAGATACTTCTAAAAGAACTTGGATTCCAGTGATCCAGCTCTGTATTAGATGTACAGTGCAAAACCAATTACTATAAAGAACTGGAAATGTAGAAATATAATTTAATTTATAAAATTTTATCTCCAAATTAGTATATTACTATCATAGTAATGGAAGTTGAAATCAAGGACGACAAATAAACAAAATATTTGAAATCACATATTTTGCATTGTATCAAAACAAAGACAAGAGCTTTAGATTGTGGTATTAAGAGTGTAACCAAAGCAAGCAAAGCTACACTGAAGACTGAATGCTTACATTTAAGACTGAATACTGTGTTGTATCAAAAGAAGGATAAGAGCAGGGGTCCTCAAACAGAGGGCCAGGTCATAATCCTTCAAACTGTTGGAGGGCCAGATTATAATTTGGAAAAAAAATGAATGAATTCCTATGCACACTGCACATATCTTATTTGTAGTGCAAAAACACTTAAAAACAATACAATGATTAACATTAAGAACAATTTTAGCAAATATAAACTTACTAGTATTTCAATGGGAAGTGTGGACCTGCTTTTGGGTGATGAGATAGGATTGTTGTTTTTGTTGTGTGCTTTCAGGTCATTTCAGACTTAGGTTGTCCCTGAGTGAGGGCCAGGTAAATTACCTTGGAGGGCCGTATCTGGCCCCCGGGCCTTAGTTTGAGCATCCCTGGATAAGAGCTTTAGAGTGTGGTATTAAAAGTGTAACCAAAGCAAGCAAAGTTACATTTAAGACTGAATGCTGGTATCCAGGATTTGTCTTGACTTTATGGGAATACAACACCTCAGTAGATCACAAGCAACTTATGTGTAAGTATAAGCCTAGTTTTTCAGTCCTTTTTTTAGGCTGAAAAAGTCTCCCCCAGCTTATACACGAGTCAATGTTATTTATTATTTTACTTTGTTGTTATTATTATTATTATGTTTATTATTTTATTGTTGTTGTTATTATTACATTTATTATTTTACTCTATTTATTATTGTTATTGTTACATTTATTATATTACTCTATTATTACTGTTAATGTTACATTTATTATTTTACTCTATTATTATTATTATTATTTTACTCTATTTATTTTTATTGGAGGACATGTAAGCATATTTACATTGAAGTTTAGAATAATGGTTTAATCAGAGTTGGACAGTCTTATCTTGAATTACAGTTTTATGTAAATATTGAAAAACATTTAACCTACTAATGCCTAAATTAATATAATTTTATTGGTATCTATTTTTATTTTGAAATGTACTAGTAGCTGCTGCATTTCCTACCCTCGGCTTATACTCGAATCAATACATTTTCCCAGGTGTTTTTGTTTTGTTTTTGTTTTTTTGTGGTAAAATTAGGTGCCTCAGCTTATATTCAGGTCGGCTTATACTCGAGTATATACAGTATGTTTCATTACTATAAATCAGTCTTCTAAAATACTGTAGAACCTAAATGCTTACTCCTAGTTTTCAAATAGCAATGTTTTACAGTTCTTCTGGGGGGAAAAAACCTGTGCACAGGCCTTACTCAGTTTCAAAACAAACTGAGATCCGCAGATTTAGAGCAAGTATCATATCTCACATTCTCTCTCCTTTCACCTTTGTTTCTTGAACAGGATGAATGGAAGAAGCACTTCATATGTTACAAAGATCTTGCCAATTGAGACAAGACAGAAGGGCATAATAGACTGACATGGGAAGTAATCTATTCTTTATTTATATTTATTATTACTGTATATACTCGAGTATAAGCCTAGTTTTTCAGACTTTTTTTTAGGCTGAAAAAGTCCCCCTCGGCTTATACTCGAGTCAAGGTTATTTATTCTTTTACTCTGTTATAAATACATAATAAATGCATCATTATTATTACATTTATTATTTTACTTTATTGTTGTTATTATTGCATTTATTATTTTACTCTATTATTATTTTTAATATTACATTTCCATTATATTACCCTATTATTACCTTTATTATTTTTATCTATTTATTTTTATTGGAAGGATACACAAGCACATTTACATTGAAGAAGGTCAGAATGATTTAATCAGAGTTGGGCAGTCTTATCTTAAATATTCAAAAACATTTAATCTCTTGATGCCTCAATTAATGTAATTTTATTTGTATCTATTTTTATTTTGAAATTTACCAATAGCTGCTGTATTTCCCACCCTTGGCTTATACTTGAATCAATCAATTTTCCCAGTTTTTTGTGGTAAAATTAGGTCCCTCGGCTTATATTCGGGTCGGCTTATACTCGAGTATATATGGTATCTAGTCCTTTCTCCAATGGATTTAAGGCAGGACATGTGACTCTCTGTGACTCATAGTCTGGTTATCAAGCCCAGAAGGCTTAAAGTGAAAATCAATTATAGGGAGGAAGATTGAGAAATAAATTCTCATGTCCCAAATTGTTCTTCCTTATCTAGCCCAGCTTTGATGCAGTTAATGGAAAAAAACAAATACCTACACTTGAGCCCCGTATCACGCTCAAAAGCACGGATGACATCCAGCACCACTTTGATGACTTGTTTAAATCGGACATCTTCCCTTAGACTTCTGAAACAAACAAGCAAACAACAGATGTGTAGCCAAGAGGATAAAATGTGTAATTTTCTCAACAGTTCCCTGAGTAACTAAGCTCAGGAGGAGGCCTGTGGAAATGGAATAAGGAAGACAGTAATAAAGGTTTCTAAGGGGTAAGCTGCAGCCTTCTATCTAATTAAAGAATTAGTCATTTCAGAACAGTCTACGAGACATTCAGCATTACACTTGCCATTTCATGCTCATTTAATCTGAGCGGCCTTTAGCATCAAAACAGTAGGTGAGTTTTAAACAACAGTTCCCCTGGTAATTCTTTTCAGGACACTTGTTTTTCTAAGATGCAGCATTTCATTATAGTGGGCTTTAGCAACTAGGTGTCCTCCAAATGTATTTATCTGTGTCACTCTTGCACAGTTGTTCGTAGCCTGTGCTCCGTGGAGCCCTAAAGGCTCCATATGCACTTCCCAGGGGTTCCACGGCCACTCCAAGAAAATAAAATAAATAAAAATGGAATTAAATTAAAGAATAAGAAACAAAAAGCAGAATCAAAATAAGAACTGAAATTTGCCAAGTTGTATTTTGAGCCTCCTCTACCACAGGAAGCTTGGTCATTTTGCTGTCACTAGCTCCAAAGTTATTGTAGCGCAGACTGATGACAAAGGTTTAACATGATCCCAGGCTACCATGCACATAAAAAATTATTCTAAAAATGGCTCTGCAAGTCAAAACGTTTGGGAACCACTGGTCTAGCACAATGGTCCCTATTCTCTAATGTTCCAGTTATTTTGGACTTATCTCTCAAGCTCCTTCCACACAGCTGAATAAAATCCCACATTCTTTGCTTTGAACTGGAATATATGGCAGTTATATGTTATAGAACTCCAGTATGCTGATGACAACGTCGTCTGTGCGCATTCAGAAGACCTACAAGCCACTCTAAACACCTTCGCAGAAGCATATGAGAAGCTCGGCCTGGCATTGAACATTGGGATAACCAAAGTCCTCTTCCAGAAGTCACCAGCCAATCCCTCTCCAATGCCAGAGATACAGCTTAATGGTGTAACATTAGAAAATGTTAACCATTTCCGCTACCTTGTCAGCAACCTCTCCACAAATGTCAACATTGATACTGAAATACAACACTGCCTGAGCTCTGCGAGTGCAGCTTTTTTTCCAAATGAAGCAGAGAGTCTTTGAGGACCGGGACATCCATAAGGATGCCAAGGTGCTTGTTTATAAAGCTACTGTCCTCCCAACCCTGCTATATGCCTGTGAAACGTTGACTGTCTACAGACGTCACATGCAACTTCTGGAACGATTCCATCAGAGCTGCCTCTGGAAAATCCTGCAAATCTCTTAGGAAGACAAATGTCAACGTGCTGGAAGAAGCAAAGACCACCAGCATTGAAGCGATGGTCCTCCGCCATCAACTCCGCTGGACCAGCCACGTTGTCCGGATACCTGACCACCGTCTCCCAAAGCAGTTGCTCTACTCTGAACTCAAGAATGGAAAATGGAATGTTGGTGGGCAGGAAAATAGATTGAAAGATGGACTCAAAGCCAACCTTAAAAACTCTGGCATAGACATGAGAACTGGGAAACCCTGCTCTTGAGCATTCCAGCTGGAGGTCAGCTGTGTCCAGCAGTGCTGTAGAATTTGAAGAGGCATGAATGGAGGGCGAAAGAGAAAAGCGTGCCAAGAGGAAGGAGCATGAAGCCAACCCCAACCGGGACCGCCTTCCACCTGGAAACCAATGCCCTCACTGCGGGAGACGATGAAGGTCAAAAATAAGGCTCCATAGTCACCTACGGACCCACCCTGGAAGATTATCCTACTCGGACAATGCAAGATCGCCTAAGTAAGTAAGTACTGGCAGTGTGGACTCAGATAACCCAGTTCAAAGCAGATATTGTGGGATTTTCTGTCTTGATATTCTGGGATATAGGGCTGTGTGGAAGTGCCCTCAGAAGCCCTGACTTGAAGCTGATTTCCAAAACATCTCAACACCTAAAGTTTGAGAATTACTGGTCTACTATACATCGTAGGGGACATCAGTTGGGCAAAGACAAGACTAGACAACTGTTTTATTACTCATCATCCTACTGCACTAGTATGTCTTTTCCCTTCTTGTGTCAGAAACTGTCTCTTTGAATGTGGGAGAGGATTGCATATAGACCTCTTCAAGGTTATAAGCTATTTTTGCTCCTCCCACTACCCATCCCCATAGCCATGCATCATTTCTGGCAGTAGGATCATTAAGCACCTAATGGACAAAGCTGACTACTAGCGCCATTCTCTCTAAGACTGGTCACACTCTGCTGCCTTCCATCATTCCTTGCACTGTTGATATTAAATCTGACCTCGAGTAATTTACCTTTTGGTGACCTTGGCATTGCAAAGTGGACACTGTGTTACACCTTTCTTTTGTCTAAGGAGCTTCAATGTGCAGAACCTAGGAAAGAAGATAGGCAAGATACCTAAGTTGTCAGTAAAACACTGGTTTTTTATGCAAAGTGCCACTGACGCCACTATACTTTGTCAAGATATCAGTTACTCCACAACAAAATGTACAAAGCAGTTGCAAAGTGATGGAGCCCATGTTCCTCCAGTCTCTCAACTGGATTTTAAGAGGCACGAATGTATCAAAAAATGTTTCACTTTTCCTGGAACTATTATTTCATTTCTATGGAGTCAATTCTACAGCAGAAAAGATATACTGACCTTGCAGTCCTGTACTTCATCCCTCAGACTTACTAAATCTATTGTGGAGGGTAAGGTTGTTGACATACTTGATAAGAATGTCACAGCAAGTAAAAGGAATCTGATTTCATCAAGCTCTTACATAGATATGTTTGAAGACAGAATTTTTATACAGAGACATCAATTTTTCTTAGATATTTTACTACCAAATGTATACCATGATTTCAGTAATTTCCAAACAATGTACCTTATTGAAGGTCTACCCCCCCCTCCCCCGCCCACCCTATTGAAGGTCTAACTCCACTGTTCCGTCCCCTACGAGTTCCTCCCCCAGAAATATACCTTTTTCATTGCTATCTCATGCAGAGTTTTATCATTTTATGTCGTGCATTTGGCTCGCCCACTGTGTTTGATTTTCCATTATGTTATTTTGCACTGTTTATTTTACCTTTTTTTATATAATAAATTTTATTAAGGGATTTTTTTACAGTGAGGGTTAAAAGAAATAGGAGTTGGGGTAGAAAACGTGGGGTAAAGAGAAGTAGGGGGAGGTTTGGGTCATGGTAGATGGAGGGGATAGGGATTTGGGAGAACAGGAAAGGTTCTCGGGTAGAGTAGGGGAAAGGGGGGGGGAAAGAAGGGGTGCGGGGAGAGAGAAAAATATTGGCTTCCAGTCGTCTTCATCTTTGGCTTCTGGTCTCTTTATTTGGGTATTCGAATGATTGCATCTTGTCCAGTTGTAATTTTGTTGTATTTTGGCTTGTTATTGTGTTTTAATTATCCATTTATAAATTTTTTGAATTAAATAGTTTCTTAGTGGGGACCAATCTGTTCTTGTTATCTTCATCTTTTGATTCGCCTTCATCAGGTGGGTCAATCTGTCCATATTCATGATGTCCGCTATCTTAAGTAACCACTGTTCTTGTGTAGTGATCTCCTTAGTTCTCCAATATCAGGCATAATAAATTCGGGCTGCCACTATTAAATAATTGAAGAGTTTTTCTTTGTTGGTTTCCAGGTCTGTCTCTGTAATTCCTAGTATGAAGAGTTCCAGCTTTGATTCAATCTTTATTTCCAAAATCTTTTCAATTATTCCATGAATTTCTCTCCAAAAGGATTTCGCGATTCTGCATGATCATCACATGTTTATTTTACCCGAATGTTTTATTTATTTTATTCTGATGTTATTTTTGTTGTTCATATTTTATTTTGCTGTAATGGCCTCATGTAAGCCGCTCCGAGTCCCCTTTGGGGAGATGGTGGCAGGGTATAAATAAAGATGATGATGATGATGATGATGATTATTATTATTATTTTACTGACACAAAAACACAGTATGTCACAGCAAATGAGATCTATATGCTGGATTTCGTATCACAAAATCACAAGTTGAACACTTCCCATGCATCTAGGACTGTGTGATGTATTTTTCGAATTATGCATGCAGATCCAAGTAAGGTGGCCTTTTGCAGCTGACAGATCATGATATTGTCAATGTTTATTGTTTCCAAATGCCGGCTTTCAGCATGGCATCCAGTGTGCCGATGACCACTGGGACCACCTGTGCTAGTTTATGCCAGAGCCTTTGCAGGTCAATTTTGAGGTCCTGATAACGGCTGAGTTTTTCCTGTTGTTTTTCCTCAATGTGACTGTCACCCAGTATGGCGACATCAATAATCCAAACTTTTTTTTCCACAATCATGATGTCCAGTGTATTCTGTTCCAAAACTTTGTCAGTCTGGATTCAAAAGTCCCACAGTATTTTTGCGTGTTCATTTTCCACTACCTTTGCGGGTTTATGATCCCACCAATTCGTTACTGCTGGCAGGTGGTACTTGTGACGTAAGTTCCAGTGAATCATCTAGGCCACAGAGTTGTGTCTTTGTTTGTGCGATTTTCTTGCAACAGCTGAGGATATGATCCATGGTTTCATCAGCTTCCTTGCACAGTCTGCATTTTGGGTCATCTGCTTATTGTATTGGTTCTGATGGCTTGCTCCTGGGCTGCAAGAATCAGGCCTTCTGTCTCCTTCTTCAGGATTCCATTCATGAGCCATAACCAGGTCTTCTCCTTATCAACTTTTCCTTCAATCTTCTCAAGGAACTGCCCATGTAAGGCTTTGTTGTGCCAGCTGTCAGCTCTGGTTTGGAGTGCAGTTTTCTTGTACTGACTCTTTGTCTGCTGTGCTTTGAGAAGTTTCCGATTATTGACTTCAACTAAATAAGTAGTAGTAGTAGTAGTAGTAGTAGTTATTATTATTATTATTATTATTATTATTATTATTATTATTGCCTGTGAGTAGCAACATTCAGAAAGACACCAGACATCCTTCACAAATCTATGTCAAAAAGAGAAAAACAGGAGCTATATTTTGTTATTATTATTATCACTATTATTATTATTGCCTGTGAGTAGCAACATTCAGAAAGACAGCAGACATCATTCACAAATCTATGTCAAAAAGAGAAAAACAGGAGCTATATTTTGAGTTCTAATTTTAGGTAGTTCTGAGTAGGTGCACTGCACAAATTTGACAACTTTACATATGTGAGATGGTTCCTTATACTACCTCAGCACAGTTCCTTACACTATTTCAGAACCAATGAGGGAGAGACTCTAATAGATAATTTACAGAAATTGAGTGGCAATAGGTCCCAACATAAGATGATTTTCAATTTCCTTCAAGTGGTCATCTACTCCATTAAAGAGGACCATAAATCCATCACTACAGCAAAACCAGCATCTGCCTCTTACTTTAGAGCAATATTATAAATATTAGAGATTAGGTTCTTGTACATGGAGAGAACTGTAATAATGATGACAATTTGAAGAGATGGCTTACCTGCAAAAGATATGGGCACAGTTTGTTGAAACTGGCTCCTTCATCACCTCCAGGCTGGAAGAAATAAATAAAACAGTCAAACTACTCATTTCAGGCATCCCCAACCAGATCTTAAAATATATTCCAGAGTAGAAGCCATTTCAGTATTTTACAGCAGGTATGTGCATGTCTCACAACATGTTAAAGCATAACAAATTTGCTGTGACAAAAGCCCAGTGAATCAAATGTGTGAAAATTACATCCTTGCTTGACATATAGCATATACAGTTTATCCATACTTTAGAATATTAGAACTAGATCTTGCACTGGGATCATAACTTGAGTCCTTGTTTTAGATAGACTCAATTGAGCCATGGGTTGAAATGAAAGGAAAGGAGCTTCCACCTGAACATTAGGTAAAAAATCCTGATTGTAAGAGCTATTCAGCAGTGAAACTCTCTGCTTCAGATTGTGGTAGAAGCTCCTTCCTTGAAGGCTTTTAAACACAAGTGTCTATCAGAGGTACTTTGGTTGTGCTTTTCCTGAATATTCGTGAGGTTTGAGGGAAACTGACCTTGAAATCTGGGAGTGGGTTGTTGTAGGGTTTTTTTTTGGGGGGGGGGGCTATATGGCCATGGTCTAGAGGCATTCTCTCCTGACATTTCACCTGCATCTGGGAGTTCTAGTTCAACTGCATCCAGAGAGCACTGAACCCAGCTGATAATGGATCTGGATCAAACTTGGCACAAAGACCCAACATAGCCAACTTTGAATACAGGCAGGTAGAAGGTTCTGGTCTGTGTGGCCTTCTTGCATCCCTTCCCCGTCTGGGGGGCAACATGGACTCAGCTAACCTCGTCCAAAGCAGGTATTAGACAGAAGAGAGATCACTGCCGGGATTCTGTTTGAGAACTATTTGTGTTTGGGCTTTTCTGGTCCACATCAGCCCAATGACCTCAGTTGACTACATAACCAACCCACACCCTTTTGTGAACCCTGGCTGGCTGTTATACAATAATATGGATGTTTGTTTAGATTTATGTTATTTTAGAATTTTGTCTGACTACATATAGTTCAATTTATTGATGTCAGCTTTAATTTACCGATGTTAAGCTTTAATGTTACTTTTATATGTGGGGTTTTTCCTGGGATTTTATGTTATTACTAGCCATCTCCTGCCACAGAGCCCCCGGTGGCGCAGCGGGTTAAACCCCTGTGCTGGCAGGACTGAAGACCGACAGGTCGCAGGATCGAATCCGGGGAGAGGCGGGTGAGCTCCCTCTATCAGCTCCAGCTCCTCATATGGGGACATGAAAGAAACCTCCCACAAGGATGATAAAACCATCAAATCATCCGGGTGTCCCCTGGGCAATGTCCCTGCAGACGGCCAATTCTCTCACACCAGAAACGACTTGCAGTTTCTCAAGTCGCTCCTGACATGACAAAAAAAAAATCTCCTGCCACGCGTTGCTGTGGCCCAGTCTGTGTATATGTGTTTTCTGTGTGTATATGTATATATTTGTGTATATGTGTATACATGTGTGTTTGCATGTGTGGGTGTGTGTGGTTTTGTGCATGCGTTGTAATGTATTTTTTATTTATTTCGCTTTTTAAGTCTCTTCGGCTGTGTTTTTTAGTGTTTTCATGAGTGATGGTCAATCATTGGCCTGATTGGTGTATTGTGTCCAAATTTGGTGTCAATTCATCCAGTGGTTTTTGAGTTATGTTAATTCCACAAACGAAGATTACATTTTTATTTATATAGAAGAAGAAGATGGATACTCAAGAGATGGTACAAATACAGCTAATAGAGGCAAACTCGCGACACAGTTAGGATTGTTCTGTTAAGTCTATTGAACCAAATCATTTATTGTTAATACAGAAACTGGTAAATTCAGTGTACTTGGGTCAAGGATGACTATTTGCCACCTTTCCAGCCCGGAATTGCCTAATATCTATTACTTATGGGAGATATTGGAAATTCTGCCAGCAACAAAATTTTACCCCTAAACTGAGCTTTGAAAACAGATACCCACTTTAGAAGCCTTCTACACCATTAGCAAAACACAGCATACAGATTTGTCATCAATTTCACTTACATCTTATTTCAAAATGTCTGAACTGAAATCTTTTTTTCCTGTTCTCTCTATGAGACTTATGTCATCCATTATTCAATGTAACAGAACATCTTTGTCTTGGGTGTATCAAAAACAAAAGAACAGTCTATAGCTCAATTCAGGCACAGCCGAAAGATGTTATAATCATATGTTCTTTTCTTTTCCCTTGAACAAACAGATGCCATTTTCTGATTTGTGATAACCATCATTTCCTGTGAAAAGAGTCTTGATGTGGTTGTACCCACTTCGGATAAATCTTCTATGCCAATTAGTTACAAACATAGTCAGCAATAACCACAGTTTACCTGATTCAGAGATCTTGACAATTATCATTATGAAACAGAAATGGCTATATATAAGGAAGGAAGACGATTTAAACCACCAACATGTTGGCTTCCCAAATGATTTAGTGTGCGAAATTATATATATATCTATATATATGAAAATACTCTGTGCATAATGAGTACCTTAAAAACAAAACAAAAACTACAGGGCCAAATGATCCCAAATTTGGCAGCAAAACTCTTCACAATTCAAGGAGTGACCATCACTGACCCCCCCCCCCCCCACACACACAACACCTTTAAATTCAAAAAAGGAAGAAGACAACACACCTCCCCTGCCCCCCTCATGCTGAGGACACAGAATGAGGGTTCTGAAGTAGCAGTGGCGGCAATGGTTGCTGCTCCCTGCATGTCTCTCGGCACTAAGGCAAGGGATCAGAAGGGCAGAGGCTGAAAAGGAGGATGGGGAGAAGAGAGGGGGGGGGGAGGAAAAAATAGGGAGGTGGACACACTCTGACTCTGTCTCCCACACACACACTCCCACAGCACAAGGGAAGGAGGAAGGTGCCATGATGGTGGTAATAGGGACACACAAAGCTGACATTGCTTGGAAAGGAGCTCCGAAGACCATCCAGCCCAACCTCATTTGGCAGTAAAGGAAGACACCATCAAAGCCCTCCCAACAGATGGCCAACCGGTCGGAAGGGAGCCCTAAAGGCCATCTGGTCCAACCCCCTCCTTCCCTCCCTTTCTCTACTTCCCTTCCTTCTCCTTCCCTCCATTCCCTTCCTTCCCTTTTCTCCTCGGCTCACCAGCTTCACCCTCCTTTATTAATCTACAGTGTAAAGGTAAAGGTAGTCCCCTGACATTAAGTCCAGTCATGTCTGACTCTGGGGTGTGGTGCTCATCTCCATTTCTAAGCGGAAGAGGCAGCGTTGTCCGTAGACACCTCTAAGGTCATGTGGTTGGCATGACTGCATGGAGCACTGTTACCTTCCCGCCGGAGTGGTACCTATTGATTTACTCACATTTGCATGTTTTCAAACTGCTAGGTTGGCAGAAGCTAGGGCTGACAGCGGAAGCTCACGCCGCTCCCCGGAATCGAACCTGTGACCTTTCGATCAACAAGCTCAGCAGCTCAGTGCTTTAACCCACTGGGCTCCCAAATCTACAGTGTATATGCACCCAAAGTCAAACCTTCCTCACTGCCATGTAAAATCCAGATTATCTACTAAGGACTGGATTATATGGCAGTGTAGACACACGCATGCATATGCACACACACATATGGATGGATGTTGGATCACTGGTTGGTGTGATATGTATATATATATAGAGAGAATTATAATACTTTATATATTACTATTATATATATTACTATACTAGCCATCCCCTGCCACGTGTTGCTGTGGCCCACATGGGGGTTCTGTATGGGAGATTTGGCCCAATTCTATTGGTGGGGTTCATGCTATGTGATTGTAGGTGAACTATAAATCACAGCAACTACAACTCCCAAATGTCAAGATTCTATTTCCCCCAAACTCCATCAGTGTTCACATTTGGGCATATTGAGTATTCGTGTAGAGTTTGGTCCAGATCCATCATTGTTTGAGTCCACAGTGATCTCTGGATGTAGGTGAACTACAACTCCAAAACCAAAGGACACTGCCCACCAAACCCTTCCAGCATTTTCTGTTGGTCACAGGAAAACTGTGTGCCAAGTTTGGTTCAATTCCTTCATTGGTGGGGTTCAGAATGCTGTCTGATTGTAGGTGAACTATAAATCCCAGCAACTACCACTCCCAAATCACAAAATCAATTTTTTTGAGTGAAGGACATACATTGGGTTGTTAGGTGTCTTGTGTCCAAAATTTGGTGTCAATTCGTCCAGTGGTTTTTGAGTTCCGTGAATACCACAAACGAACATTACATTTTTATTTATATAGATAACATATATTATATATATTATTGATATATATACTACTATATAATATAATGATTCATAGAATAGACTTAGAAGGGGCTCTACCATGGTATTGGGGGAGAACAGACAGGAAGAAATGAGGGAGAGAAAGAAGGAAAGAGGGAAAGAAGGAGAAAAGGAAAGAAGGAGACAAGGAAGGAAGGAAAGAAAGAGGTACTGAAGGAAGGAAGAGGAGAAAGTAGTAAGGAAAGAAAAAGGGAAAGAGGTAAAGAAGGAAGGAAAGAGAAAGGAAATAAAAAGTGAAAGAAGGAAGGAAACAGGGAGGGAAGAAAGAAGACAAAGGAAGAAGTAGAGAAAGGGGGAGGGAAGGAAGGAAAGAGAGAAGGATGAAAACAAAGAATGAAAGAAGGAATGAAAGAAAGAGGTAGAGAAGGAAGAAAGGAGAGAAAGGGGAAGGGGAAGAAAAAGGGGGGAAGGAATAGGTAGGTACCTCTCTTTCATAATAGTCCAGATATCTACCTCTACTTCAAAAATTCTTACTATAGGCCACGGCAACGTGTGGCAGGGTACAGCTAGTTTACCTATAAAATATGTTCTATGTCCAATGTTCTACCAAAGGCAGTTATTTATTATGTTTCTAAGTTATACAGATTTCAACAGAAAGATACATGCTTTCCAATAAACAACATTATATAAAAGGCTAAAAATAGACTGCTCACTATTACCTGTGAGTGCTTCCATTTCTATGTAATCATATTTTCCTATTATTTTGACTGTTCATAGTGAAGGTGCTGGCACCAGTTCTCTGATAAATTACTGATTATGTGACAAAGTTGGCAAAGAGAAGGAAACAGATAACAGGGCAAAACGTAGGGACTGGAAAGAAGTTGAAATTCTTTGTTCTTTCGATGTTTAAATTTTTGATTGACTTTATCCACAATTCTCGGTCCCCCTGGTTACAGTTTATTTCCTCATTCCATGCTTCTACCAATGTGGGTTTCAAAGTGCATTGTTTTGCTATTTATTTGTTGTATATGAATCCTGTAATTCCTTTCTTTTTCTCAATTTTTCATTGCAGTATTTGATCTATTTCTGTATCTGAACCTTTTCTCTTCCACTCTAATCTTTTGCAACATTGCACGCATTCTTTTTTATTCTGCATTATTGTGTTTATATGTTTTAACTGTTTTATAATTTGATATGTTATATCTATTATTGTATGTATGATGTGGCATTGAATTTTTGCCGTAATTTGTGAGCCGCTCTGAGTCCCCTTCGGGGCGAGAAGGGTGGGGTATAAATATAGGAAGTTATTTATTTATTTGTCGTGTCAGGGCAACCAGTCAATTATATTACATTTCTAACAGAACAAAGCAAACAAATAGACAAAATACAAAATGTGTGAGTTTGGTAGTTGGTTAAATGTCCTTTGACCAGTATCTGGCCACTTGGAGTGCTTCTGGTGTTGTTGCAAAAAGGTCCTCCATTGTGCATGTGGCAGGGCTCAGCTTGCATTGCAGCAAGTGGTCAGTGGTTTGCTCTTCTCCACACTCGCATGTTGAGGATTCCACTTTGTAAGCCCATTTCTGAAGGTTGGCTCTGCATCTTGTGGTGCCAGAGAGCAGTCTGTTCAGCGCCTTCCAAGTCGCCCAGTCCTCTGTATGCCCGGGGGGGGGGGGGGGGGTCTCTCATTTGGTATCAGCCATTGGTTGAGGTTCTGGGTTTGAGCCTGCCACTTTTGGACTCTCGCTTGCTGAGGTGTTCCAGCGAGTGTCTCTGTAGATCTTAGGAAACTATTTCTAGATTTAAGTTGTTGATGTGCTGGCTGATACCCAAACAGGGGATGAGCTGGAGATGTCTCTGCCTTAGTACTTTCACTATTGGCTGATACTTCCCGGCGGATGTCAGGTGGTGCAATACCGGCTAAGCAGTGTAATTTCTCCAGTGGTGTAGGGCGCAGACACCCCGTGATAATGCGGCATGCCACATCCACTGTTTTAATGTGGTGAGATGTGTTCCACACTGGGCATGCATACTCAGCAGCAGAGTAGCACAGCGCAAGGGCAGATGTCTTCACTGTATCTGGTTGCGATCCCCAGGTTGTAAGGAGGAGGCATCTCGGGTGCTAGACGAGTGCCTGGCCGCTGTGTCTATCTGGATGAGGACGAACAAGCTGAAGAATAATCCTGACAAGACAGAGGTCCTCCTGGTCGATCGTAAACCAGATCGGGGTATAGGGTGGCAACCTGTGTTGGACGGGGTTACACTCCCACTGAAACCACAGGTCCGTAGCTTGGGAGTCCTCCTGGACTCATCGCTCACGCTTGAGGCTCAGGCGTCGGCGGTGGCTGGGAGGGCTTTTGCACAATTGAGACTTGTGCGCCACCTACGACCGTACCTCGCTAAGGCTGATCTGGCCGGGGTGGTCCACGCCTTAGTCACCTCCAGACTGGATTACTGCAATGTGCTCTACGTGGGGCTGCCCTTGAAAACGGCTCGGAAACTCCAATTGGTCCAACGGGCAGCAGCTAGGATGTTAACTGGGGCCCACTACAGAGAGAGGTTAACCCTCCTGTTTAAGGAGCTCCACTGGCTGCCGTTTATTTTCCGAGCCCAATTTAAGGTGCAGGTGCTTACCTACAAAGCCCTGAATGGTTTGGGACCACCCTACCTGCGTGACCGTATCGTTGTCTACGAACCCACACGTTCACTTCGGTCATCTGGAGAGACCCTGCTCGTGATCCCGCCTGCGTCACAAGCGCGCTTGGTGGGGACACGAGACAGGGCCTTCTCTGTGGTGGCCCCCCGCCTCTGGAATGCCCTCCCGAAAGACCTCAGACAAGCCCCTACACTGGCAGTCTTCAGAAAGAGTTTGAAGACCTGGCTGTTCCAATGTGCCGTTTCAGACTAGGAACCCCAGTACCAAATCCCAGAAGCACTTTAGTTAGAACCAAGATCACCACACACTGCACACCGTACTTATATTATAATCCCATATCCCTCCGACACATCAGCACTTTTAATCCTGTACCCCTACTCTGGCCGGCTCAGTTTTAATAATGTCTTGTTGTACTGCTATTGTTATTGTTTTGCTTTACTGGTTTATTTGCTAGGTACTGTATTGTTGTATTGTGTGGGCTTCGGCCTGTTGTAAGCCGCATCAAATCCCTTGGGAGATGCTAGTGGGGTACAAATAAAGTTATAATAATAATAATAATAATAATAAGTAAGTTACTTTTAGGAGGCAGAGCTAAGAGAAGGAGATAAAGAGCTGAAGACGCAGGAGACGAAAAGCAAGCTGGTTAGAACCTCATAAGGAGCCTAAAAAAACCCAAAAAATAGGAATAATCCAGACTAAGAAATATTAGTGTAATGGATCTTTGGAACCTAGCAATAGAAACCAAAAAGCAGCAAATCCATGCTGATTTCTGTGTTATGAGATGGGATATAAACCCAGAAATGGAAAGCTCTTTTGGGTGAACGTAAAACCCCAAATTTCTACACAATGGCCACAGCAGGTGTGGGATTCTGGGAGTTTAGTCCCTTAAAGAAGCTTTCCCAGTCTCTGGGGAGATCTTATGTACTGATTTAAACAGCATTAGACTGCTATTTGTCTGAGGCATTGTTTTAAATTCAGATATGACCTCTAAAGTATAAGATTTCCTTAGTCGAAAGGATGTGGCAGGAAAAGTAATAATATTCAGAGTTGGAGACCTAAGGTACAATTCTATTTGAAGTGAATAATGGAGTTCAAAAGGGCTTACACCCAGAACAGCGCATATAGTATTAATGTCCAAGTCTCAGATTCCTGACTTGTCATGAAATTCACCAGTTGTCCTTCAAGCTGCAAAACACTAACATAGTGTTGTGAAAATAAAAGTCAGAGCTAGCAGAAATGCTTGTAATGAAAAAGCTTTACTCATTCAGAGTGTGCAGTATGAATATGTAATTATTTATTTGTTACTAGTCGTCCCCTGCCACGCGTTGCCCACATGGGGGTTCTGTGTAAGAGGTTTGGCCCAATTCTATCGTTGGTGGGGTTCAGAATGCTCTGTGATTGTAGGTGAACTATAAATCCCTGCAACTACAGCTTCCAAATGTCAAGATTCTATTTTCCCCAAACTCCACCAGTGTTCACATTTGGGCATATTGAGTATTCGTGTAGAGTTTGGTCCAGATCCATCATTGTTTGAGCCCACAGGGATCTCTGGATGTAGGTGAACTACAACTCCAAAACCAGAGGACACTGCCCAGCACACCCTTCCAGTATTTTCAGTTGGTCATGGGAGAACTGTGTGCCAAGTTTGATTCAATTTCATCGTTGGTGGGGTTCAGAATTCTCTTTGATTGTAGGTGAACTATAAATCCCAACAACTACAACTCCCAAATGAAAAAATCAATTTTTTTGAGTGAAGGACATACATTGGGTTGTTAGGTGTCTTGTGCCCAAATTAGGTGTCAATTCGTCCAGTGGTTTTTGAGTTCTGTTAATACCACAAATGAACATTACATTTTTATTTATATAGAAGACAGAGAGCAGCACTAAAGTTTTGGAGTTGTAGTTCACCTACATCCAAAAAGCACTGTGAATGATGGATCTAGACCAAATTTGGCACAAACACCCGATTTGCCCAAATTTGAATATTGGTGGGGTTGGGGGATTGATTTTGTCATTTGGTAGTTGTAGTTTCTGGGATTTATAGTTCACCTATAATCAAAGAGCATTCTGAACTCCACCAATGACAGAACTGAACCAAACTTGGCACACAGAACTCCCATGACCAACAGAAAATATTGGGTTTGGTGTGCACTGACCTTCAGTTTTGGAGTTGTAGTTCACCTACATCCAAAAAGCACTGTGAACTCAAACAATGATGGATCTGGACCAAATTTGGCACAACACCCGATTTGCCCAAATTTGAATATTGGTGGAGGGATTGATTTTGTCATTTGGGAGTCGTAGTTGCTGGGATTTATAGTTCACCTACAATCAAAGAGCATTCTGAACTCCGCCAATGATAGAATTGAACCAAACTTGGCACACAAACTCCCATGACCAACAGAAAATACTGGAAGGGTTTGGTGTGCATTGACCTTCAGTTTTGGAGTTGTAGTTCACCTACATTCAAAACGCACTGTGAACTCAAACAATGATGGATCGGGACCAAATTTGGCACAACACTCGATTCGCCCAAATTTGAATACTGGTGGGGTTGGGGGGATTGATTTTGTCATTTGGGAGTTGTAGTTGCTGGGATTTATAGTTCACCTACAAGAGCATTCTGAACCCCACCAACGATAGAATTGGGCCAAACTTCCCACACAGAACGCCCATGACCAACATAAAATACTGCATGTTCTGATGGTCTTTGGCGACCCCTCTGACATCTCCTCGCGACTCCCCAGGGGGATCCAACCCCAGGGGGGTTGCCTGGCCATTTCGGAGGGTCGCCAGGCTGCCTCCATTGGCCACGCCCCAAGGACGCGGGCCAAGCGAGGGCTCCTTCGTGCGAGGCCTGGCCTTGTGCAAAGCCCGTCTCGCATTCTCGCCATCGGCGAGGGCGCGAGGCAGGCGAGGGGTCCTCTGTGCGAGGCCTGCCCTCGCGCAAAGCTCACCTCGCCTGCCTCGCGTTCTCACCATTTAGGAGTTCTGTGTGGAGGTCTCAGTGGTTTGTGGAAGTCATCGCTGAATCGGTTGAAGGTACTGCAAATCCATATTTTTTCTGATTAATCATGATACTTTACTTATATTGAATGTGTAAAAATTAAAACACATCCTTCATATCAGATATTTACATTACGATTTGTTAACAGTAGCAAAATTACAGTTATAAAGGAGCAACGAAAATAATTTTATGGTTGGGGGTCACCACAACATGAGGAACCATATTTAGGGGTCCCGGTGTTAGAAAGGTTGAGAACCACTGATCTATACCATTAAAGCAGTAAAATACATTTAGATTTTAGAAGAAAACAAATACAGTACTATATTTCCAACACAACTCCCATGGCTTCAACAGTCAGAAGTTTTCAACTGTCAGTATAAATCAAATCAAAACTGGGAAGATATGGAAACTAATTTAAAAGCAAAGAGCTCGCTTTCTACTTATTCTGAGTCTTTGGCATTTTAAAGTCCTGATTTAAGCTCTGCAATAGGAACTGACTTATTTACCCACAAAGGAAACAAGATTGAGGCATAAAACAAAACATTAATGGCAGTATAAGCCTGCCTAATGCCTTGGCTTCTGCTGCCACCCAGTGTTTGCTACCATACTAACAAATAAGTAGCAGCAACATACAAACCTTTAGAACAGTGGTTCTCAACCTTTTTAATCCTGCGACCCCATAATACAGCTCCTCACGTTGTGGTGACCCCCAACCATATAATTATTTTTGTTGCTACTTCGTAATTGTAATTTTGCTACTGTTATGAATTGCAATGTGAATATCTGATATGCAGAATGTATTTTCATTGTTACAGATTGAACATAATTAAAGCATAGTGATTAATCACAAAAACAATATGTTTGGAGGAGTATGGACAACAGATGATGGGATTTGCAAAACCTTCAACCGATTCAGCTCTGTCTTCCACTGATCACTGACATCCCCCCCCCCCCCCCCGAATGACAGATCTGGACCAGACTTGGCACAAAGAACCTCAATGACCAACAGAAAATACTGGAGGGGGTTGGGAGGATTTGCAAGATACCTCCAAAGACCATCCAGTCCAACCCCCTTCTGTCTTCCTGCAGGAAAAGCACTATCAAAGACCCTAAAACAGATGGCTATTCAACCTCTGCTTAATAATAATAACAACAACAACAATAATAGAATCCAACAACAACAACAATAGAATCCTAGAGTTCAAAGAGACTTTGTGAGGACCATCCAGTCCAACCCCCTTCTACCTTGATGCAAGAAAAGCACAATCAAAGCACACCTGACTGTTAGTCATTCAGAATCTGCTTAATTCTGATAATGATAATAGGATCCTAGAGTTGGAAGGGACTCCCAAAGGCCATCCAGTCCAACCCTCTTCTGCCATAAAGGAACACAATTAAAGCTCTCCCAACAAATGACCACTCAGCCTCTGCTTGACAACAACAACAACAACAACAAAAGAATTGTAAGGTGGGAGAGACATCCAAAGGCTATCCAATCCAACCTCCTTCTCGCATACAGGAAATGCACAATCAAAGCACTCTTGACAGATGGCCAGTCTGCTTCTGCTTGATGATGATGATGATAATGATGGTGATAATAGAATCCTAAAGTTGGAAGAGACTTCCAAGAGCCATCCAGTCCAACCTCCTTCTGCCATAAGGAAATGCACAATCAAAGCACTCCTGACTTGGGTAGTCTGCCTCTGTTAAATAATAGTGATAATAGCCACTCCTGCAAGCTGGGCGGTGAGACCTGGTGAGCAGCTGCCCGCCCACCTGAGTATGAATGCCCAGTGTGGAACACATCTCGCCATGCTAAATCAGTAGATGTGGCTCTTAATGAGACATGCCACATTATCCCAGGATGTCTACGGCCTACACCACTGGAGAAATTACACTGTTAGCCGATATTGCACCACATGACATCTGCCGGGAAGTAGGAGCCAATAATGAAAGGATCAAGGCAGTGACATATCTGGGCCATCCCTTGTTTGGATATCAGCCAGCATGCTAACACCTTAAATCAAGAAATAGTTTTCTAAGATCTACAGAAATACTCGCAGCAAGCAAGAGTCCAAAAGTGGCAGGCTAAAACCCGAAACCTCAAGCCATGGCTGATACCAAATGAGAGACTCCTCCTGGGCAACTTGGAAGGCACTGAACAAACTGCACTTTGGCACCATGAGATACAGAGCCAATCTTAAGAAATGGGGCTACAAAGTGGAATCCACGACATGCGAGTGTGGAGAAGAGCAAATCACAGACCACCTATTACAATGCAATCGGAGCCCTGCCACATGCACAATTCTTACAGCAACACCAGAGGCAATCCAAGTGGCCAGCTAATAGTCAAAGGACATTTAGTATAATGCCATTTTTAAACTGTGTTTTCTTTTAAAGTACAGTACAACTATACCCTCAGTTCATCTCTGATACGATAAATAAATATGCCAGGCCAAGGTATAAACAATGTATTTTATGCAACTATAGTTCTTATTACTTCTATTGTACAGAAGATTCCTGGCAGAAATGAATATTATATAAAACATCTTATAAACTCCATCAATCACCTATAGAGTGGGTAAGGCCCCTTCTACACTGCCATCTAAAATCCAGATGATCTGCTTTGAACTGGATTAAATGGCAGTGTAGACTCATATAATCCAGTTCACAGCAGATAATGTGGATTTGCTTTGTTTGGATGATAGAAAAAAAGGCTGCATACAAGTTCTTATTATCCCAATTAATTTAGCTAGTGCTTCATGATGGGACTATCACTCATGTGCTCAAAATTGAGGAAGATGGTAAACATTCAATGAAAATCCTTTGTATACAAACTACAAACATTTAAGGAGTACTTGGAAAAGTTACTTGTTTGTCCATGGGGACTAAGGGAGTCCTCAAAATTATCATCTAAATTATCAGTCAACTGTATCATGTGTAAATTGAGGGCAGGTTTGGGAGCCAAAGTTATGAATGAGACTAAGGGTCCTTCTACACTGCCATATAATCCAAAATGTCAAGGCAGTTAATCCACATTATCTGTTTTGAACTAGATTATCTGAGTCTATACTGCCATATCATCCAGTTTAAAGCAGATAATATGGATTTTATACAGTTGTGTAGAAGGGGCCTGAGGAAGCCTTGAACTCACATGCTCCCACCTTCTCTTTCCTCTTTTGAGCCCATAAGACAAAGGTTGAGAACATATGTCTTTCCCATGTCATGAAGTCCTTAAATCCCCTCATTACACTCACCACCATGTTCAGCTCAATTTTGGGGCATTTTTACACAAGAGAATATTAAAAACCCCTTTTAGGAATGATTTGCAACATCCAAAGATGCATCGACCATGCTATATATAATGCATTATGAGGTTAGATGCTGCTTTCTCTCCTCCTGATTTAAATCTTGGATTAAAATCTAAACCAAGGGTCCTCAAACTAAGGCCCGGGGGCCAGATATGGCCCTCCAAGGTCATTTACCCGGCCCTTGCTCAGGGTCAACCTAAGTCTGAAAAGACTTGAAAGCACACAACAACAACAACAATCCTATCTCATCAGCCAAAAGCAGGCCCACACGTCCTATTGAAATACTAATAAGTTTATAATTGTTAAAATTGTTCTTCATTTTAATTGTTGTATTACTTTTAAGTGTTTTTTGCACTGCAAATAAGATATGTGCAGTGTGCATAGGAATTCATTCATATCTTTTTCAAATTATAATCCAGCCTTCCAACACTTTGAGGGACTGTGACCTGGCCCCTCTGTTTAAAACGTTTGAGGACCCCTGATCTAAACAATCCAAGAATATAGGGCTCTTCTACACAGCCCTATTTCCCAGAATATCAAGGCAGGATATCCCACATTTTTTATTTGGGTTTAACTGGGTTATCTGAGTCCACACTCAGATAATGTGGTATTTATCTGCCTTGATATTCTGGGATATAGAGCTGTGTGGAAGGGCCCATAATCAGAAATTAGTACAGTACAATGGCTTTTATCAATAGAACAGATATCAACAGTTTCATTTACCCAGCTTCCAAAAATATATTTCCCCAGTGCTATTCTATTCTATTTATTTTATTATTTATTTATTTCCAGTATTTCTACCCCATCCTTTTCAGCCCCCAAAGGGGGACTCAGGACAGCTTACATTTGACACAATTTGATGCTATTAAATATAACAAAGCAATAGAACAACAATTAAAACAATAAATAGAACATTAATTAAAACAATAAAAACAGTATTAATCGCCGTATCACCATTTCAGTCGAATTCCATATTTATGCCTGCTGCCCAAAAGCCTGGTCTCAGAACCACAACTTCAATTTCTTCCTAAAAAACAGGACAGATGAATCCGATCTTACCTCGTTGGGAAGCGAGTTGCACAGGCGGGGAGCCACAGCCGAGAAGGCCCTGTCTCTCGTCCCCGCCAAACGTATTTGCAACGCTGGTGGGAGCGAGAGCAGGGTCTCCCCGGGTGATCTTAAACTGCAAAGCGGGACATAGAGGGAGATGCGTTTGGACAAGTAAGCTGGGCCAGAACCGTATAGAGCGTTATAGGTCAAAACCAGCACTCTGAATTGAGTTCAGAAGTGGATCGGCAGCCAGTGGAACTGACACAACAAAGAGGTGGTGTGCTCCCTGTATGTCGCTCCAGTTAGTAATCTGGCTGCAGCCCGTTGGACTAGTTGAAGTTTCCGAACAGTCTTCAAAGGCAGCCCCACGTAGAGTTTGTTGCAGTAATCTATTATATGGTATGTTTCCAGCCCAGACATAGTCCAAATATAAGGTTTGCTATTATCTTGGAAGAAATACAAACATGGGGCTGTAAAGGCAGTCCACTATCATGCACTATAAGCTAGATCTTTGCTCCAGCCTATCAGATCCACAATATATATCTCTAAAGCTAAAACTGCGATAAGCAATTCCACCAGGCACCTCACTGGCAAAATGAAGGAGCAGCCACAGAAATTTGAAATAAAACTATCATACCAAAGCTGTAAGAAACATTTCATAGACATACAGGATAACATTTTGTAGATTGTACCTTTTCCTAAAAGACTTTCTGTCTGATTGTTATTAGGCAAAGGTGGAAACAGGTTTTATTACAACAAAATTATCAGTTCTAATTTCTGCCAAGCTCAGGGTGACATTTTAGACTGACATTTTGTTCCTCAATTGTCATACCATATGGGGCATTCTAAGTTTTTCTGCAAAGCCAGCAGCATTCCACGAACTTCAGTAATGGTTGGAACGGAGGGATCCATAGCTTCTCAGTCACCTTCAAAAGGAAAAGGCCTGGTATTCTGGATCTGAAGGACATAAACAATTAGAAGAGACATCATAGATTAGATCAAAGACATCTAATTAAACACTTTATTCACACAGTGGCCCTTCAGGTACTGAAGGGCCTGGCCTTGTGCGAAACCTCCCTCTCCTGTCTCTCGCCACTTGCCGGCCGGCGAGGGCATGAGCCAGGCGATGAAGGCTCCGCTCAGTGCCAGGCAAATGGCGAGACCCAAGCGAGGGAGGCTCTGTGCAAGGCCAGGACTTCCACGGAGCCTTCACCTGGCTTGCACCCCTGCCAGTCCAGCAAGCAGCAAGAGCCAGGCGAGGGAAGCAGCCATTCTGAGGAGGTGAAGGGGGCAGGGCCAAAGGAGGTGGCCTCATGACCCCTCTAAAATGGCCAAACAACCCGCAGGTTGAGAACTGCTGCCCTAAATGGTTCTGGTCCAACTTATCTGTCCGAACGTGTCTCCCGTATGAGCCTACTAGAATTGTCTGGGGAGGATCTGCTTTCGGTCCCATTCTCTTCACAGGCGTGATTGGTGGGGATGAGAGACAGAGCATTCTCAGTGGTGGCCCCTTGGCTGTGGAATTTCCTCCTAGTGACACCAGAAAGGCCACACCCCTTCTAGTTTTTAGAAAAAAAGTTACATGGTTTTGCACACAAATGTTCGAAGAATAAGTGACTACGGGCTTCGACACGGTTTGAATATGGATTATGAACAAGGATTTTGGACAAATGGAACTATGCACTTTATGTTTCACTCTGTTTACTGTTTTATTGTGTTTATTGACTAATTAACCATTTTAATGGAGGGGGTGTGTTATTGTTTTTACCGGTATTGAATTGTACCGGAGTTGTAAACCGTCTTGAATCCCCTGTGGGGGAGAAGGTTGGGGTATAAATGAAGCAAATAAATAAACAAATAAATAATGAGAGTTGCAGTTTTAAGTCTCTCACAGCACTCAATTTTAACATATGAATTTTAACCTGCATTTTATTGACAAGTTTACTCTGCATTTTACCAATGTATATTTGCTATAGGTTTTTTAAATAGTGTTCAGTTTTATCATGTTATCATGTGCATTACCTGCCTCGAGCCACGAGGAGAGGTGGGTAGTAAATAACTTATATTATTAATTCTATTAATTCAAGAGTTTGGGAGCCTCATCCCCTACAACTCCCATGATTCCATAGCATTGATTCATGGAAGCTAAAATGGTGTCAAACTGCATTAATTCTACAATGCAGATGCACCTAAAATCTATCCATCTGTTTTCTTTTTCTGTTGCCATCTACCTTACCAAGCATTGTATTTTCCAGGGAGTCTTGATTACACAGTGATTAGTTGGCCTATTTAATTACTTGCGGTTATATATTAATTAGCTGACTTGTATATTATTATACCCTAATTAGTGAGCCTATTTATTTATCATCATACATTGATTATCTGACCTGTTTATTTATTATATGGCGATTATCTGAGCTATTTATTTCTGATTACACTATATAACAAAAAAAATGTTCCTGTTTTGAAAGTGTTGTTTCCTGTTTAATTGTGGGGTAGTTGTTATACTCCAGAAACTTTATTTTGTAGCTGCCTCAAATGGTGTTAAACTGGTTGAGACTCTGGCCTCTTCTACACTGCCATAAATTCTAAATTATCTGCTTTGAACTGGATTATATGGCAGGAGACTACAATGCCATATAATTCAGTTCAAAGGGAATCATCTGGATTTTATATGGGAATATTAAACAGGGCTCTGTGAGATAGTCATTGAAAAACTGGAGTAACATGTGCTGTAGGATGTCCTTCAAAGAGAAAGTTTTTTGCAGTTTAATAAACTTTGTCCATGTTTTTATGATAGAACCAATTAGGAAATGACATAGTGTTAGTTGATGTATTTAATTACTTATAATTATACATCAATCAGCTGTGATTAGTGAGCCTATTTGTGATCATACATTGATTATCTGGCCTATTTATTATATGCTGGTTGTCTGACCTATTTGCATTTTAATGTATTTTTACTGCTGTTGACCTGTTTATGTTAATTGTACTTCCACTGTTTCTTTGTTGGCATCTAATGACTGTCAATTGTAAGCTGTCCTGAGTTGAGAAGGATGAGATACAAATGCTCTAAATAAACAAATAAATAAATATTTATTTCTGATTATATATGTTGACTAGCAAAGTTGTTTATCTCGCTGAATATCAAGCTCCCCATTTTTACTTATTAAAAATAAAACATAAAGCCGTTGCTGTTAGAAACTTGGGGCCCTTCCCCACAGCCATCCCACACAGAATATCAAGGCAGATAATCCACAATATATGTTTTGAACTGGATATGCGAGTCCACACTGCCATATAATCCAGTTCAATGTGGATTTTATACAGTTGTGTGGAAGAGGCCTAGGAGAATAACTAAAGACAAGCTCCTCTAGGGCCTCATCTACAATGCCATATAACAGAGTCTGAAACTGCATTATAGGGTCAGTGCAAACTCTGGCCCCTTCTACACTGCCATATAATCCAGATTATCAATGCAAATAATCCACATTATCAGTTTAAACTGAATGATATGAGTCCACACTGCCATATAATCCAATTCAAAGCAGGCAATCTGGATATAATCAAAATGGACAATCCACATTATCCGTTTTGAATTGGATTATGTGAGTCTACACTGCCATATAATCCAGTTCAAAGCAGGCAATCTTGATATAATCAAAATAGATAATCCACATTACCCGCTTTGAATTGGATTATGCAAATCCAAACTGCCATATAATCCAGTTCAATGTGGATTTTATACAGTTGTGTGGAAGAGGCCTAGGAAAATAACTAAAGACAAGCTCTTCTAGGGCCTCCTCTAAAATGCCATATAATAGAGTCTGAAACTGCATTATAGGGTCAGTGCAGACTCTGGCCCTTCCACACAGCCATATAATCCAGATTATCAATACAAATAATCCACATTATCGGTTTGAACTGAATTATATGAGTCTACACTGCCATATAATCCAGTTCAAAGCAGGTAATCTGGATATAATCAAAATAGCTAATCCAGTTTATCTGCTTTGAACTGGATTATGTGAGTCTACACTGCCATATAATCCAGTTCAAAGCAGGCAATCTGGATATAAAATAGTCCACATTATCCGTTTTGAATTGGATTATATGAGTCTACACTGCCATATAATCCAGTTAAAGCAGACAATCTGAATTTTATATGACAATGTAGAAGGGGCCACATATAATGGAGTTCCATGCAGTTGAGCTACACTGTATGAGTCTATACTGATCATATAATGCGGTTTCAAACCAGTGTAGATGGGGCCTATCTCAATCTCGCATTCCCCTCAGACCTTGCTCAGTCTCGCCATCCGAAACGCTCTCACACGTACATTCAACTCGACCACGCATCCCTCGCTCTTACCCGACGCTCACTTTCCTTCTTCTCTACGCGAGTTCAAACTTAGCCATTGCTCCGTTTTCTTTTCGCGCCTTCTCCGGAGCCGTTCCCGGGGCAACCGCTCGCCAACCAATCACTTCGCCGCTTCCGCGTCCGTCGCGATGACGTCAATCACGGAGGAGGCTTCCGATTGGTTCAACGAGGGAGGAAGAAAGAACTGCGCGAGTCAATTCGGTCCCGCCCACGTGACGCCAAGAAGCGTTTGCGTGGCTCTGAGTCAGATTGAGTGCAATTGGAGGGGGGGGGATATTGGAGCAGACTCCGCGCAGGCGCAGAAAACACCCCTTTTTGTGTGCGAAACGGCTCCTCCCAGACTGAACCCGGAAAATCCTTCTCCGGACAATAGGAAGCGCCTCTCTCCAATGTTGTTGTTGTTGTTCTTCTGAGAGACTTCTCTCTTGCTTCCATCCCGCCTCCGGGCGTGAGTCGCAGCCAATGGAGTGACGCAACGAGTGAGTGGCAGACGAGGCGGGCCAATGGTGTGCGAGCAGACGCTGTTGCGAGGGGAAGCTCAGCCAGTCTGCCTGGTTTCGCGCGTCACAGCGCCTGAGGGGGCCAGGGGACGGAGGCGGAGGGAGACTCCAGTCCCCGAAAGGCCTCGCACTCGGCCTTCCTCCGTGGCTCCGGCACCGGCTGGGAATAACGGTGAGACAGCTACTTCGGCCTTTTCCTCACTGCCTCGAAACAAGGACTCTGTAGGGACGCCAGGGCGGGGAGGGGGGGGGAGGAGGTTGTATTTCCTGTGTTTCCTCATCAGGATTCCCCTCCTTCCCTCAAGTGATGTCTTGCTTTAGTTTGGGCCTTCTTAGCTTGAAAGCAAAATCTATATATAGCAGATCTTTACAAGCATTTTTTTTGCTTCATCTACTCTGTAGAGCAGTGTTTCTCAACCTGGGGGGTCAGGACCCCTGAGGGGGTGTCAGAGAGGTCGCCAAAGACTATCACAAAACACAATATTTTCTGTTGGGCATCAGGATTCTGTGTGGGAAGTTTGGCCCAATTCTATAATTGGTTGGGTTCAGAATGCTCTTTGATTGTAGGTGAACGATAAATCCCAGCAACTACAATTCCCAAATGTCAAGGTTTGTTTTCCCCAAACGCCACCAGTTCTCACATTTGGGCATATTGAGTATTTGTGCCAAGTTTGGTTCAGATCCATCATTGTTTGAGTCCACAGTACTCTCTGGATGTAGATCAACTACAACTCCAAAACCAATGGACACTGCCCACCAAACCCTTCCAGTATTTTCTGTTGGTCATTCAAAGTGCAGGTTCTTACCTTCAAAGCCTGCTGCGAGTCGTCTCTGGTTGCTTCTTGATTGAGAGAATCAGCCGTCTACGAAGACGTTGCCCAGGGGATGCCCGGATGTCTTGCAATCCTGCGAGGAGGCTTCTCTCGTGTACCCCAACTTCAACGACTTAAATCAAGACATAGTTTTCTTAGATCTACAGAGACACTCGCTAGAACACCCCAGCAAGCGAGAGTCCAAAAGTGGCAGGCCCAAACCCAGCACCTCAATCCATGGGCGATACCAAATAGGAGACTCCCCGCTGGGCACACAGAGAACTGGGCGACTTGGAAGGCGCTGAACACACTGCGCTCTGGCACCACGAGATGCAGAGCCAATCTAAAGAAATGGGGCTACAGGGTGGAATCCACAACATGCGAGTGTGGAGAAGAGCAAACCACTGACCACCTGCTGCAATGCAAGCTGAGCCCTGCCACATGCACAATGGAGGACCTTCTTGCGGCAACACCAGAGGCACTCCAAGTGGCCAGATACTGGTCAAAGGACATTTAACCAACTACCAAGTTGCAAAATCTGTGGGTTTTTTTTCTTTTTAATCTGTGTGTTTGTTTTGTTCTGTTAGAATTGAAATACAATGGTATGGTTGCTGATGACACGATAGATAAATAAATAAATGAATGAATAAACCTTCAAAGCCCTGAACGGTTTGGGATCCGCGTACCTGCGTGACCACATCTCTGTGTACGAACCCACACAATCTCTTCGTTCATCTGGAGAGGCCCTGCTCTCGATCCCACCAGCATCGCAGGCGCGATTGGTGGGGATGAGAGAGAGGGCCCTTTCGGTGGTGGCCCCTCGACTCTGGAACTCACTCCCTAAGGACATCAGGCAGGCCCCAACTCTGGCAGTCTTTAGGAGGAGCTTGAAGACGTGGTTGTTCCAGTGTGCCTTCCCGGAATAATGATCCCATAGCACAGTGTTTCTCAACCTTCCTAATGCCGCGACCCCTTAATACAGTTCCTCTTGTGGTGGTGACCCCCAACCATAAGATTACTTTCGTTGCTACTTCATAACTGTAATTTTGCTATTGTTATGAATCATAATGTAAATATCTGATATGCAGGATGTATCTTCATTCATTCAAATTTGGCACAAATACCTGCTACATCTAAATTTGAATACTATTGGGTTCAGGGGGGGGGGGTGCATTTTGTCATTTGAGAGTTGTAATGCCTGGGATTTAAAGTTCACCTACAAGCAAAAAGAATTCTGAACTCCACCAAGGATGGAGTTGAACCAAACTTGGCACACAGAACTCCCATGACCAACAGAAAATACTGGAAGGGTTTGGTGGGTGGGCATTGACCTTGAATTTTGGAGTTGTAGTTCACCTACATCCAGAGAGCACTATGCACTCAAATAATGATGGATCTGGACCAAACTTGACACGGATACTCAATATGCCCAAATATGAACACTGGTGGAGTTTGGGGAAAATAGACCTTGGTATTTTGGAGTAGTAGTGGCTGGGATTTATAGTTCACCTACAATCAAAGAGCATCCTGAACCTCACCAATGACCGAAATGGCCCAAACTTCCCACACAGAACCCCCATGACCAACAGAAAATACTGTGTTTTCTGATGGTCTTTGGTGACCCCTCTGACACCCTCTCACGACCCCCCCCCCAGGGGTCCCGACCCTCAGATTGAGAAACACTGCCATAGCACTTTGTCCCTCCAAAGCACTTTATATTTTTAGGTCTGCTCGTATGTCACTATCACCTTTTCGTCCATGCCTCAGCACTATTTCCAATTTTAATTTTTACATTTGGCCTTCCCAAATTTAATTTAATTGTATGTTGTCTTATTGATAATGTTATATGTTTATCATCTATGTTTTATTTTAATTGCTTATATTGTTGTGATTATTGCTTGTATTTTTGTGTTTGGGCTCGGCCTCATGTAAGCCGCACCAAGTCCTTTGGGGAGATGGTAGCGGGGTGCAAATACAGTATTATTATTATTGGTCATGGGAATTCTGAGTGCCAAGTTTGGTTCAATTCCATCATTGGTGGAGTTCAGAATGCTCTATGATTGCAGGTTAACTATAAATCCTGGCAACTATACCTCCCAAATAATAAAAATCAATCCAGTCCCCGACCCCACCAGTATTCAAATTTTGACGTATCAGGTATTTGTGCCAAATTTGGTATTTGGCACAAATATACATTCTGAATATCAGATATTTACGTTACATTTTATACAGAGGCTGGATGGCCATCTGCCAGGGGTGCTTTGAATGCAATAGTCCGGCTTCTTGGCAAGGGGTTGGACTGGATTATATGGCACTGTGGGCCCTTCCACACAGCCATGTAACCCAGAATATCAAGGCTGATGATCCACAATATTTGCTTTGAAATGGATTATCTGAGTCCACATTGCCATATATTCCAGTTCAAAGCTGATAATGTGGGGTTTTATTCAGCTATATGGAATAGGCCTCAGATAATCCAAAACAGGTATTGTGGATTATCTGCCTTGATATTCTGGGGTGTATTACTATATGGAAGGACCCTGAGTCTACACTGCCATATAATCCAGCTCAAAGCAGATAATATGGATTTTATATAGCAGTGTAGAACAGGCCTATGAGACAGTTATTGAAAAACTACAGCAAAATATGCTGCAGGTTTATAACCTAGGAACAAAAATTGGGTTACGTAGTGTAATCTGGTTTTAGAAACTGGATTTTATGGCAGTGTAGATGGGGTTGTAAGAGTCACCTTTCTTGCAGCTTTTTCAACAGAGGCTGGGTGACCATCTGCCAGGAGGGCTTGGGTTGTGTTTTCTTGCATGGCCAAATGAAGTTGGACTGGATGGCCTTTGGGATTACCTTCCAACTCTAGGATTCTATGATATTTTAATTAAATACTGCATTAATTCTGCCCCATAGATCAGAGCTTTCCAAACATTTCATGTCGGTGACTCGCTTTAGACATGCATCATTCCATGACAAGTCATTCAGTTTCTAGCAAACTAGAGGTTAAGCCAACCATTCCTAAGAGATACAGGCACAGACATAAACGATCATGACAAAATGTATGGGGGTGCAACATATCTCATGGGAACCTTTCATTATATATATTTAAAATATATGATTTATAGCTTATTTTGTATGAGTTCAACATTTTTTGTTATATTCGCACGACACACTGGAGCTGACATACTACTGCAGAGCATTCCAAACGTTTCATATTGGGGGACACTTTTAGACCTGCATTATTTCATGACACAGCAGTTAAGTTTTACTAGCAAACTGGAGGTTAAACCAAGCACTTACAAGAGATGCAGATGCCTACATAATAACTAAACATGTGGGGACACAACATAGCTTGTTAAAACATTTCATCGATAGTTTTTAAAATATGATTAGTCAGGTAAGTTTGGTCATTTCTGAGTAACAATATGTTACTCATACTGATATTAATAATGTTACTAATAAAACCTTTTCCAGCATAAAAATAAATGCATGTTATTACTGCTTTTTTCACATAGAGGTTTCTCATTATCTTCACACAACACAACTATGCACAGCAGATGACACTTTGTGTCATGACACACAGCTTTGAAAGCTCTGCTTTATGTTGTAAGGTGCCAATAATAATAATAATAATAATAATAATAATAATAATAGCTGTTAAAGTGCATTAAATCCATAATGTAGAACAGACATTTCCAAACATTTCATGTTGGTGACACACTTTTTAGACATGCATCATGCGACACAGTCAATCAGTTCTATCGCCAAACCGGAGGTTAAACCAATCCTTTATTAATATATATATATGTATGTATATGTATATATAGCAATAATGAAATGTAAGGGGGACACAATATAACACATACCAATCTTTCATTTATATTTAAATATATATTATTTATTTCACATGGACTCAAAGGTTTCTCGTTATGTTTGCACAACAATTTATACACTGCAGCCGACACATTAATGTATTGTGACATATACCTTGGAAAGCTATGCTCTATTAAGCTTTGTACCCCTGTGTTTTGTTGAATGTATTTTATAGTGGCGAGTTTCGATATATGAATTTTGTTTGTATTTTATGTTAATTTTTATTTTATTTTTTTGCTATACTGTACCCCACCTCAAGTCATGAGAGGCGGGTAACAAATGATTTTTGTGTTGTTGTTGGTGGTGGTAGTGTTATTTAGACTGAGTATCCCTTATCTGAAATGCTTGGGACCAGAAGTTTTTTGGATTATTGAATATTCGTATTTGTGTCCACATACATAATGAAGTATCATGGAGATAGGATGGAAGCATCACTCTCTCAGCCACCATTTTCTTATTTTGAAATATTTCAGAATTCTAGAACAGGGATGCTCAGCTTGTATTTTTATTCTAAACGGTGTTATACTTCCTGCAATTGCAGGCATTCCTTGTAAAATTTGCTGATAACTTTCTGTTTTGTCAACATTATGCCCAAAACATTGCAAGAGCATTCAAAAAGAGCTGAAATATTCTATCAGATTGGGGATATTAAATTGGCCAATCCTGTACAGGTTAAGTTCTTCATTCTTGAATGCACAAGATGCAAAATCCAGGGTCTCTGTAGGCAAGTTCATAGTGTCTGGCTTTAGGACATTATTACTGAAGAATTATTTCACCAACGTTGCAAGTAGGTCATGCAGATGGTGAATTTCTGGTATGCATGGTACAAAATGTAATTTCCTGTGCTCAGTCTTTGCAAGATGGGGACCCAATAGAATGTTTGTGGAATAAGGATGTATTTAAAATTATATTTAAATGGGATCTATATGAGATTTTCTTAACGTTTGCAAATTTTCAAATATATCAGAACATCCCCGCCTCCAAAAAAAAGGTGCAAGGTAAAAGCTCATTACGTAGGTCAGACCTACAATTGGATGACACCACAGTTTGAATAAACTGGAAATAATTAAAGGGGACATTACAGAGGCAGTCGTTTTGAAAACCTTTACAAATCAAATGTTTTCATTTAAAAAACTGGATTGCAGGTTGAAATAACAGGCGGCACAAGGCCTGCAAACTTATGGCATAGCCTATTTATATCTTATAGGCTGTGTTATGTTTGCAGAAAGACACAACTCAAAGGGGCTTCAGAATCTCTGCTCTGGAACTGGGCTACGCTTTGCAGTTGAGGGCAAATGAATTCCATTAAGAGTGTGGCATAGACGTCGCAGTGAGATAAATCCTTGTGTGAGCAGGATTATGTGAAAGAGGAAGAGGTGCTAGTGGGTGGAGTTTGGGCGTGTATGTGTCCTAGTTCATTTTATGACGTTCAGGTGAATTAGAATCAGCTGACTGGAAGCACCAAATCGCCAGACAAACAGCTGCCTGAACTAGAGGTCATCCAAAATAAGGCAGAGACTTCTGGGAGTAGCATGCATGGAAGGAACTTAGCCAAGTGAATGATTATAGGTGAATACGGAAGTTTTTAAAAGTACTTTGTTATAAAATCAGTTTTGTCTCTTGTTAGCTGCGTTGGGAGACAGTGTTGTATATGTGGCATTTTACTAGTTTTATTTACTGTATGTTTTTTACAGTTATTTATAATTCAGTTTCCCCAGGGTCCTATTTTCAGTGGGAAAGTTAATTATTTGAATAATAATAAAGAGAGAAAAATATGTGTTCGTATTGTGAGATCTGGGGAGCAAGGTGTTAAGAGCAGTGAAAGAAACAATAAGGCCCTATTGCCTTCTTATCTGACACTGTTCTTACTTGGTTTCAAAAGCCCTGCCAATACTAATTTTTATAATGGCTCTTTTCTTTCTCTCAAAAGGGAAGTAAGTTTTAAAAATGTGGCATTTTTGTCATCTTTTCATAGTCCTGCAGAATGGATCCCCAAGTCAAGCTCAATGTGACCTTCCAAAGTGACACCCAGAGCTTTCTCGTTTCTGATTCAGCTAGTACCACATGGGCTGATGTGGAAGCCATGGTGAGTTGGATCTTTGTTAGATGAACTTCAGTGGTCAATATTGAAAGCATGGAGATGAAACAGAACTTTTGGAATTCATAATAGAGAGAAACATACATGATACAAAAGCCAATGACATCAATTTCATGTTTTGAATTCCCCTTGGTGGGTGTGCTGCCCGATCTGGCAGCAGAAAAAGGAACTCTCTTTCCAGTTTGAGATCTGACGGAGATAGATGGGTAGTTTTCTTAATATGATTTCCTCACTCTACCACCAGCTTCAAAGTTAAGAAAGCCAAACACAAGCATTAAACTATGAATTAGAAACAATGAAAGTAATGGGTCTCTAATGGTGATAATTAGAAAAGTATATTTATGATTCCAACCTAAGCATTTCAGTATTCTCTTTAGATGTACTAAGCCTTGTAGAAATTAGAACAAATGAATAAAGAGTTATGCTAAATCTGTGTATGAAGCTGACCTCCATACTGCGTCGTAGCAGGAGGTAGATTAGGATTGAGTCGCAATATGTGAAGAGACAAGATGGGTCGTTCTATCCACCTGCAGGGAGGACCCCTTAGATCAGGGGTCCTCAAACTAAGGCCCAGGGGCCGGATACGGCCCTCCAAGGTCATTTAACCAGGCCTCGCTCAGGGTCAACCTGTCTGAAATGACTTGAAAGCACACAACAACAACAACAATCCTATCTCATCAGCCAAAAGCAGGCCCACACTCCCCATTGAAATACTAATACGTTTATCTTTGTTAAAATTGTTCTTCATTTTAATTATTGTATTGCATTTAAATGATTTTTTTGCACTACAAATAAGATATGTGCAGTGTGCATAGGAATTCATTCATGTTTTCTTTTCATTATAATCCGGCTCTCCAACAGTTTGAGGGACTGTGACCTGGCCCTCTGTTTAAAAAGTTTGAGGACCCCTGCCTTAGATACTAGTTGTTGGATGTGCTTCAAATAGGCCATTGTCTAGTGCTAAAAGTAAGGGGAAATAGAAAATTCCCAGTAGTTGTAATGATGCTGGTAAAAGCAAGCTTTACTGGATATATTTTGGGTGAGGTAGCCTGACTTCAAATTGTAAAAAGCAAATTGCATTGATTTTCTGTGTTTTTGCTAGAGGATGATTATCTGGACTTTATCGTGAGTTTGTTTGGACCTTTGTACTCAGGTGTTTACCTTGCCTGAGCACGTGCAGGGTTTTATGAGCCTGCTGCCTGACCTGATTGATATATTACACGTTTGTCAGGAGCACCCAGCAAAATTATACTGAACCGAAATTTCATACGTTGTGAAAAGCTGCTCTGGTTTGGGGAGGTACTGTATATTGAAATTGCTGGTGACTATTTGAACTCATGAGACTGAGGTTTGATGAGCTCTCAAACTGGGAGGGGGGTGACAACTTTCAAAACCAGTACTCTGTCTAGTCTGTTGATCATCTTTATGACTAAGAACCACAAAACAATGCAAAAATGATTTTGGTATAAATATATATCTAGGTTGTAAAGTTCCATAATCCTGACACAGAGTTTTATTTTAATTTTTAAGAATATAGCATACAATGTTCAGATATGAACAAAGGGAAGAAGAATCCTGTCTTCACATAGTCAGACGTGAAATGCCCAAAAAGAGAGAACTCGATATTTCCTTAGACATGAATCTTTTCCACTTTTCTGATAATAATGAAGTATGTAGCAGTAAGTTTCGCAACATGTCATTTCTCTTGCAGGTGAAAGTCTCATTTGAACTGAACGAGATCCAGATTAAATACCTAGATGAAGATCAGGATGAGGTACTCCATGTTTCCTATTAAGGGGGTTGTCTTCATGGTGGAAAATTTGGGGAAAATGTGTAGTTATGCTTCTGGGAGACACGAAGCAATTCTGAGCATAATAGATTCCTGTTTTTGATTAGCATTTGGCTTGCATTGGATAGTATTTGGTTGGATTCTCCATTATTAATCTCTCTTGAAATCATTTTAAATAATATTATCTGAAAATACTGAAGAATAGATACTGACTAGTTTCAGCTAGATAGCATTTTGTTATTAGCTTGGATTACACATAGGCTGAATTCCCTAATATTGGTGAATTTTGATTTTTGGAAAGATATGCCACCACAGATTCAGGTATTTTCTTACAGGGAGTTCTGCCACACACACAAACACGGATATGTGGAAATAAATGTCCAGATTTTGTTACCTGAGAATAACTAGACTTAATAAAAAAAAAAGAACAGACTCATGATTCAGATTTTAAAGAGAGGAACCAAGGCAATCACAACCTATCCCTTTGCCTGACATTTCCTTACTGCCACTGTGAAAGCCTAATATTTTCCCAGCACGCAATAAAAGAGGTTCTTCTTTTATCTGGATTTCTGTATATAAGATTCATATTTTTAGATCACCCTGTACTTGTTTCAGCTGTTTTTGTTTTTTTGGATGGCAGTTCCTTTCAGGTCTAAACTGGTAGGGCTTTTGATGAGAGAAGGTGGGGTATTGACACATAAACAGATTCCCCAGCCCCATTGCAGAACAAGAATGAGAAACGTGGCTCTCCAGATGCTCCCATTATGTTTGATCATTAGTTGCATTGAATGGGACTAATAGGATTTGAAAGCCCAACAATATTAATAAAGGTGAACATTCTCTGTTATCTAGAGTAGAGCAAGGCTGTGGGCAGAGGAGATACTTTTATCTAGTTTTCAGAACTTCCATTACTAAGCATTCAAACTGAAATAAATTTGTTATCTTAAGAATAGCTGATTCTCCTGCATTATTGACCAGTTTAATTGCTACTGATGATGAAAACTTGACTGAAGCCTACAAAATTCCTCCTGAGATGTGATAGTACCGGTGAGGTGCATCTGGTTTTTTTTAAAGAAAAGAAAGTTATGGGGCCTAGATGAAGTTTCACCAACAATGCATTCTTCTGGGTGTCCTTTGTGAAATCTTGTAAAATAAAGTAGATGACTTGTTAGGCTGGGCAGTGCTTTGAAATGTAGGACTGTTTTGGGAAGGATACAAAACTCAACTTTTCACTAAAGAGGTCATGAACAAGCTCATGATAGGCTGGAGCAAGAGGAATACATTGGAGTGATGATAGAAGCCAGACAAGAATACCCCTTAATCCTTGGATAGAAATCTGGCTTTAATATTATGTTAGTGAATGCACCAGCAGCTGAGAAATGTTTGTCATTCATTCTTTGTTTCTTTTTCTAGGTATCTGTCAATACTGCAGGTAAGTTGCCTTTGGCTTGCTTATTATAGCTGTTGACAAGTCTCGGCTGCTGTGTATATAAAAATAGAAGCTTTATATACTTCTGCAGGGGAAATGCAGAAGTAAATGTTTTTGCAGTACTGTACACACATCTTAATACACAATATCCTCCATTTTCTACTAATGAAGACTATATTTAGAGCTACTACATAGTTTATTCCAATATCTGCCAGATCTGTAAGATCCTTGCAAATAGCCTGCTTCCTGAAATTCACATGAATTACAGTGAAACATGTAGCCAAAGATTTGGCCTGTTAACGTAAATAAATATATGACATGTAGTCCTCCCCTGGTTCTTTTGAGTTCCATTGTGTGATAAAGATGTGTCTTTTTCTTTAACACCTCTTTATCACATTTTCTTACCTAGTTTGCCCATTTACTGTATTTACTCAAATCGAATGTGCTATGGAATCTAATGTGCACCTCAGTTGTCAAAATCTTGAAACAATAATATGAGTTATGTGAGATTACATAACTCAAAAACCACTGGACGAATTGACACCAAACTTGGACACAATACACCTATCAGGCCAATGAGTGTCCATCACCCCTAAAACACACACAAAAAAACCAGCAGAACGGACTTTAAAAACCCCAAAATAAACTATATATACATATACACATACACTCACATACACATATATGTAGAAAAGCACACATACATATAGACATGCACACATACACATATATTTACATATACACATGCATACATATACACATATACATATAGACATACATATACACATGCATGCATAGACATATACACAAGCACACACATATACACAATATACATATACTCCTATAAACACAGAAATATATAAATACATACACACTTATACGCACATGTATACACACATGCACACACACATATACATCTATCTATATATTTGTGTATATATGTGTGTTTGCATAGATAGATAGATATAGATATATACACACACACAAAACATATATACACACTGGGCCACAGTAACGCGTGGCAGGGGACGGCTAGTTATGTATGTGTATATATATGATGACAAATGTAAGGCACAGTGGCAAGAAGTGCACCCTTTATAATTTGGCCAAAAAAGCTGTGTGTTACAGTTGCTGAATGCTTAGATTTCCCTCTAATGTTAGAACACCAAAGCTTCCAGCGATGGGAAAGACAACCAGAGAAATAGGTAATCCTTCCCTCAAGGCGCCTCTACTGTTTATCACGCCTCATCTTCCTTGGGATGCAGCTATGCTGTAGAATGAATCCATCTTGACACCATTTTAACTGTCCTGCTATGGAATAATGGGGGCTGTCATTTTACAAAGTCTTCAACCTTCTCTGCAAAAGAAAGCTGGTGCCTCACCAAAGTACAAATCCCCGGATTCCATACCATTGACCCACAGCAGTTAAAGTGACGTTAAACTGCATTAATTTTACAATGTAAAATGCACTCCGGAGAGCCAGAAGTGAAAAAAGTTGCCATAGAACTTTTCAAAATGAGATAAAGAATCTTATAACCAGGAATAAGAGTTACGACTCTCTGGAATAGTCTGCATCTTCAATTATTTGACTCTGCAGGTGGCCCTGAATACAGCTTATAATATATCAAGCAGTCTTTTTAATGGATGTGGTTGTGTTTATTGCATTTCTTGTGTCTTTTATTTTCAGAGGAATATGAAGAGGCTTTGAAGGTAAGTGATGTGGCTTGTATTTCTGGATATTGGTTGGTAATAGTACTACTCCTTGTTGCAATGTGAAAATTATTTGTTAAAATTGCCTCCTTCCATGTTCCATTGGGTTTCTCGTTTAAATTGATACTTCTTTTAAGAACCTTTGCTTGAAAATCAGTGGAAATGATGTTTCTTTCACCTCCTCCAAGATCCGTTTTTAATTTATGAAGCAGAAAGGACTGATTATATCTTTAAAGTGTGCAATTCATTCTTAGGGCTGCTTATGACAAACTATCGCCACTTATATACCTAACTAGTGTGGACCTCCCTTTCCTAGGCAGCAAAAAACTTTCTTATTCACCAGGCTCTTTAACTTGTTGGTGTGTGCAAGGGATTTGCTCTTAGTATGTAATTGTGTTCATTGTGGGTTTTTTAATTGTTTTAAATTAATGTTTTGTTTGGTTTGATTGGTTAATACTTTTTAAGGATTTGTACTACATACTCTTTCAGCTAATTCATTTATATTGTGAACTATGTGTGGTCCTATATCGGGAGACAGGCAAGATGTAAATCAAATTAACAACAATAATGTAGTAGTAGTATATTTTGAATTTGCATTTTCTAGATCAGTATGTTTTCTACAAGGCTTTTAATTTCATCTTTTCAAGCCTCTCCGTGATTGTAACATACGTACTTCACTCTAGGTTAAACCAGCCCTTTTAACATACTGGTGCATTCCTTCGGCCCTCCGTCCAGGCGTTTTGGACTTCGGCTCCCACAATTCCTAGCAGCCGTACCGGCTGCTGGGGATTGTGGAAGTTGAGGTCCGGGGTGCCTGGGCGGAGGGCTGAAGGTGGCCCATGCTTGCTGTAAATTGTGCTGTTTCTATTTATGGAGCCAGCCCAGCAAGAGGTCCTAAAGTTAAATGGGGGCTTTGATGTTGGTCAAGATATTGTTTTTTTATAATAATAAATGCCAAAATAGCAATGTGGGTTGCCTTCCTCCCTGAAGGAAATGAGGAGGCAAGAATGTCGGGTGGGAGTTTTCCTCGGGAGGTAAAATGGCAGGAATGAGGCAAAAATGTCTTTACTAATAATATACTAATAATAATAATAATATATATTGTGTGTATATATATATAATATATATAATATTATATTGTAATACAATATAATACTAGTAATAATACAATATTATAATTATATATTTATATTACATGTAATATTATGAATAATATTACAATATAATGGTATAGTGTAATTTAGTAATATATAATACTGATATTGTACCAATCTGGGGTCCCCAGATGTTTTTGGCCTTCAACTCCCAGAAACTCTTATCAGCTGGTAAACTGGATGGGGTTTCTGGGAGTTGTAGGCCAAAAACTTTTTTTTGCCTCATTCCTGCCATTTTACCTCCCGAGGAAAACTCCCACCCGACATTCTTGCCTCCTCATTTCCTTCAGGCCCCAGGTTGAGAACCACTGCCCTAAGGACACTGCCCCCTTCTGTACAGGGATCCTGATTCCTCCAAGAAGTGGTTGAGCACCAGTTAGATTGACTATCTCTGAACAGTACCACTATTTTGTGCAGATTGAATCTCAGTGTTTTTGCCCTCATCCAGTGCTTTGCTGTGCCCAAGACCTGATTCTTGGGGCCCACAATCTCACTTATGTCTGGTGGCAAAGAAAGATAGAGGGAAATATGTCATCCATATACTGGTGATTGTGGGTTTTTATTTTAATATTTTGTATTTCTGTCCCAGCAGCTGTATTTACTTTTGAAGAATGAGATTTGCTCATTCATGATTGATGTACAACTTGCTTTGCCCTTCTAAGAGAGCTTTGTGCATACCTCTTGAGTGTGCATGCACTTTAAAGAGTATCCTTATTGCAAATTCTTTGTTTAGATTGCAGTGAAACAAGGCAATCAGCTACAGATGAATGTGTATGAATTAAGTACTGCTTCAGACATGCTTCCACAGCAAGCTCCTGAGACATCTGAGAGACCAGTTGTTTCTAAAGATGGGAAAAAGCCTCTTTCTCACTATTCTTCGCTTGCTCGGACCTTGGCACAGGACAAAGTCATGGAGAAGGAAAGGGAACAGGTAAGAGCAAAAGATGGATATCCTGTAAACCCAACCTTGAGCTTGTCAGATGCTTTCAGTTTAAGCCATTCTAGCATATGCTTCAGCAAATATCATTCATGGGAGCTTCCCTAAATGTCATGCTATGGGAAGTACAGCAATAATAATGACAATAATATGTTTTTTTATTTGTTATCTGCCTCTCATCACGGATCGATGTGAGGTGCAATATGGTTAAAACAAAGGACCATAAAAATACTTAGTTTTAAAAACTAGGACAAATATTAAAATACCATTGCTAATGAAATGTAAATTTAAAATTAATACTTTAAAATTGACTGGGTATGCCTTTTAGAAGAGTTAAGTTTCAATTTTGTGTTAAATTCCAACAGCTGATTTAACTGTCATTGTATATCTTATGGAAAGGAATTCGATTATGTATTGTGTTACAGAATAGTTCTTTCTTATATATGAATAGACGAGCCCTCGGTGGCACAGTGGGTTAAACCACTGAGCTGCTGAACTTGATGACTGAAAAGTTGGTGGTTCAAATCTGGGGAGCGGGGTGAGCTCCTGCTGTTAGACCCAGCTTCTGCCAACTTAGCAGTTCGAAAACATGCAAATGTGAATAGGTCAATAGGTACTGTTTTCAGCGGGAAGGTAACAGCACTCCATGTAGTCATGCTGGCCACAAGACCTTGGAGGTGTCTACGGATAATGCTGACTCTTCGGCTTAGAAATAAAGATGAGCACCGCCCCCCAGACTCTAACATGACTAGACTTAATGTCAAGGGAAAATCTTTACCTTTAAGCTGAAAAGTTTGGAAGTTGCTTTTAACCTTTTCTTTCTGTTTTTTTTTCTCTTTCCATCTATCATTTCTAATTTATTTTTTGCATTTGAAAAAGTTAATAAAATATTTTTAATAAAATAATTAATTTGGATTTTTTTTCCTTTCTTCATTTTGGGACTGGTGTACAAGATGAATTCTTACAGCTAAGTTTTAAAATGCTAGTTTTATCACGCCTGTGTATACAGTTCTGTTCCACGCAATACTTTCTTCTCTTTGATAGCTTCTCCGCCTTGGGGCTAAATCCATTTTTAATCCCTAAATAGAGAATATGTAAATAAATAGCACTAGTTAAATTAATGCTTCCTATTGATACAGTTAATCAATTCTACTGACAGTTCGATATAGCCCTCAGTGTTTTCATTTTTCAGCCCTTTCCAATTTTGGCAAAAAAAAATAGATTGACAAAATCTTATCAAAGTGCTCAGTCTGTTTGTCCACAAAGTGTAAAAACAGATCATAAATTGAAGGAAATATAGCTTTTCTTTCAAACCTTCGCCTTTCATTTGTTTGTGAATATCAAAACTGAAAAAAATGAACAATCCAGTACACAATGCATCATGCAAGAACAGCTATTATTTTTATTAGCTCCTTATTAGTTTCAAACAGATTTAAAAGTATTTTCCACCAGTACTCCCACCTGTTGAAGAAATAGTCTGTATTGAGGAAAAGTGAATGTCGTTTGGAAAGCCACAGAAGACATTTTTCTTGGGTTTTTACAAAATTAGGGTACTTGAATAAATGTGGAACTTTCTGAAATGGCTTGTTGCAGCAAAATGGGTTAAATCTCTTGACATTTTAAAGATTAACAGATTTTATTTGTCATAAATATTCATGGACCGCAGCTCACTTCATCACATGTTTCTGATGTAGTGTAGTGGTTCACCAAAAGCTTGTGCCATATAATTCTTTTTTTTTTATTGTGCGTTTTTTAAGTACATAAAAAGTTGTGGAACAAATTGGGTTGTGATAGAAAGTAGGAAAGGGAGGATATGGATGCCCATGGCAGAGGGCATATCTGTAAAAGGAGGGATGGGCGTGACGGGGGCTAAGGGGAAAAGAAAAAATAAAATTTAAAAAAATAGAGGCGGGGGGCGGACTTTCACACTCCCATTCACTTGCAATCATTTATTCAACGCATTCATGGGGTGAGGGATTCTTTCTCGGTTGTAATGCACTTCCCAGTTGTCTAGGGTTCTTCTTGGGTACTCCTTTTATTGTAGGACACCTGTCTGGTCCTCTTGTGAAACGTGAAACTCCCAACTGTTCAAAATTTTAGCTCAAGTTCTTATTTCTAGGGAAAGTTCCCTTTTGTATATTTACTTGCTAGTTATGTTGTCGTTGTTGTTTGTTGTTATTTTCTTGCTTTCTTCTGCTCCTCTACATATTTGAGGAACTTCTCCCAGTTCGTTGTTTTGGCCGTATTGCTATTTTGTGATAGTCTTTGTGTAAGCATGTCCATATTCATAATATCAAGGACTTTTAATGTCCACTGTTCTAGTGAAGGGACTTCCTGGGATTTCCACAGCTGGGCCAGCTTCCGTCTAGCTGCAGTTTTTAGGTAGAAGAAGATCTTGTTCGTGTTTGTATCCATGTCAAAGTTGGTGATGCTTAACAATAAATACTCCAGTTTTAATTCAAATTTTATTTGTAAAATTGCTTCTAATTTTTTGTGGATTTGTCGCCAATAGGACTTGACTTCCCTGCATTTCCACCACATGTGGATGAAGTCTCCTTTCTCTTTCCTACATTTCCAGCATTTTCTGTCATTTCTTTTTCTATTGAATTTTGACAATTGATCTGGGGTTAGGTACCACCTATAAAATAGTTTGTACCAATTTTCTTTAAAATCGGCTGAGTAGGTATATTTTAACTTCCTTGACCAGATCTCCGTGCCATATAATTCTGTTAGTCTTCAGAGTGCCATGAAATGCTTTGCTAAATACATTTGACAAAGTCTCAAATCTCTCTTTCCCAGTACAAAAGTTCAATTTATCTTCTACTCTGCCAAAAAAATGTCATTTCTGTTTTTTTTAGCAGGAAGTCAGCCATCAGGTTTTAGTAAGAAAAAGCAGCCAAGATTGAAGAGTTACATGTCTCTGTTTGCTTAGTCTTAAAGGTTGGATATGAATGGCTACAAGGAAGTTGACATAATATCCTTGTACTTGTTCATATTCAGCATGAAAGATTAAGTGGTCCTAAGATGTGCGACTGTATTCATTTGTTTCTGTTTTTTTCAATCTCCCTAGAGTGGGCCCCATCTCAGTGAAGCCCCACCTGAGTGGTTCACAAGCTACTTGGAAAAGGTTAGTACTGCTACAATTATCCTTCCAAGCCTTTTGAAAAGGGTTTGAGGACATTAAAGGGATGTTGACCCAGACCTTTAAGAACAATGGAGCTTCTTTCTATTTGTGTGTCCTCGCTGTAAAAGAATTTTCACATACAAGTTAAAATAGGATGCAAACCACATAAAATGCCAAAATGGTTAAGCACACATGAGATATGGCTTGTATTCTTAAAAAGACACTTTGGCAGTCTTAGAGGTTGCACTGAAATCAAAGATGGCAGAGAAAATTGTATGGGAATATTGGAAGATATGTCTTCTCCTCTATATCTCTAGTAAATGGAAGCATCAAAATCCAATATCCCAGATTCTACAACAATTTGTGTTATGTTCAGTGTTAACATTTGTTGCTCTCTCAAGCTTCATCTCTGGCCTAGTGTGTGACAGCATATACATATTCTGGGATTGTAGAACAGAGTGGGATGTGAGTGGCTTTGGGAGTATTCCTCTGAGATGTTACTCAAGATACATCTCTTTACTCTCCACAATTCTTCAGTTCCGTGAACAAGTGGTCCAAGAGACAGTCGAAATGCTCGAACAGAAGTTGAATGAGAAGCTTCTCCTCTACAACCAACCTCCCAGTTCCTTGAGCAGCTCAACCCACCAGGCTCCTGTGAGCCCTCCAGTGCAAAGCAATCCTTTTGACTGGCTCCTCTCCTGCAGCAACTGTCAGGCCCCCATCGTGGGCATTCGCTACCAGTGTAGGTAAGAATGGACAGAAGAGGTTAAATGCAAAGTTGTGTGACTCTGCTTGTTCCCCATTATTCCATAATTTAGCATCCTAAGATTCAAGGGGTGGGAAGGGAGGGATGCAAAAGAACAAGTTTCTAATATTTATTATTTACCCTTTTTTAAAAAAAACCCTGTTTAGACATATTCAATCTCTGTTCACACCGTGTTTTTAAATTTTTAATCTATTATTATTATTATTATTATTATTATTTATTAACTTTATTTGTACCCCGCTAGCATCTCCCGAAGGACTCGATGCGGCTTACACAGGCCGAAGCCTCAGAAACACAATACAGTAAAACATAACGCAACAATAGTAAACAAAGCAAATCAAATAGTTAAGCAAAATAACAAACAACAGTAACAATACATCAAGACACTTTAAAACTGGGCTGGCCAGCGCAATGGGGTACAGGGTTAAAAGTGCTGGAGTGGCAGGAGGAACATAGGATTAAAAAAATAGTGCGATGTGCAGTAATATTAATTGTACTAAAGTGCTTCTAGGACTTGGGATGGGGGATTCCTAATCTGAGAAGGCACATCGGAACAGCCAAGTTTTTAGGTTCTTTCTGAAAGCTGCTAAAGTAGGGGCCTTTCGAAGATCTTTTGGAAGGGCATTCCAAAGTCGGGGGGCAGCCACAGAAAAGGCCCTGTCCCATGTCCCCACCAAGCGCGCTTGCAACGTGGGTGGGATCACGAGCAGGGCCTCCCCAGATGACCGGAGCGAGCGTGTGGGTTCGTAGATGGAGATGCGGTCACGCAGGTAGGGTGGTCCCAAACCGTTCAGGGCTTTGTAGGTGAGCACCTGCACCTTGAATTGGGCTCGGAAAATAAATGGCAGCCAGTGGAGCTCCTTAAACAGAGGGGTAGACCTCTCTTGATAATGAGCCCCGGTTAGCATATTACATTTGGCCCTGCCCACAGTGTTGGATTCCTATGTTTTAAATTTCTTGTGTTGTTGTTTATATGCTATTTATAATATTTTGCATGTATTTTATTTTGCTTTGCCTGTGTTGTGTTTTACTGATGCATTATTGTTGGGGCTTGGCCTCATGTAAGCCGCACCGAGTCCCCTTGGGGAGATGGTGGTGGGGTATAAATAAATTTATTATTATTATTATTATTATTATTATTATTATTATTATTATTATAAAAGGAGGATTCTCTTCTGACTGACGTTTGTTAAATATCAGTCACTGAGACTTCTCTGAGACAAGACTTCTCTGAAACGAGTGTTGATGTCTGTCAAGACCATTTGCGTGAGTCTGCCCCCACACATACTTGTCAGTCAATATAGTTGTCATTTAGAAACCTGTCCTCCTTTTTCCTATAACATTTGGGTCATCTCTCCGTGATTTCCTACTGATTTTCAGTGGTGCGGCTGGAATTCTACAGTTGTAAAATGTCTCCTAGATTTGCAGAAATTGCTTACCCCAGCTGCTGGATCGATATTAAGAACATTACCATTATTTTGCTGTGTTTCTCACTAAAAGTCATTATGTTTCTATAGAAAGAAATTTAACCAATCAAAGTAATAGTTGAAAAAGCGATGCAACAAATGACACCCATGCCCATCCTCTCTTTACAGTGTGTGCCCATCCTACAGCATCTGTGAATTGTGTGAAGCAGGAGTCTATGCCCATGATCCTAACCACGTGCTTTTGAAGCTGCGAAGACCGATCTTGTGCATCTCAGAGTCATACAACCTTGGACAGTTCTCCCCTCGCCTTGCCACTCTGGAACAAGTCAGGTCAGCACATGTTGTCCTGAATTTCATGGCCAGTGGAAACCACTTCGATTTGATCTAAGTGTTTGCAGGTGGTGTGGAATAGTGAGTCAAAAACCGGAGAAGAAAGCAAGTTGGTATATCTAGACATGTGCAGTCATGCAACATAGTCAAATTAGTATAAGAATGTAAGAAAAACAGACTTTGGATCCTTTGGGTTGCCCTTCTCTATAAAATTGTGTTGAATTAGGCCAAAGGGTTACTGTTCAACAGAGTTTTCTACAGTGATAGGAAGCCCACAAGCAAGACATTAGCATAACAGCATCATCCCACTCATATTTCCCTACCAATCAATATTTGGAACTCTACTGCCTCCGATTCTGGGGATAATGTACACCTATCATTTCTAGTAGTAGCTACTGTTAGACTTGGTTCCAAGAATTGCCTAATCCCCTTGTAAATCTATATGGTAGGTGGCCATCCCCACATCTTATGATAGCAAATTCCATTGCTTATGTACTATATTAAATACTTTTTATCTGTTCCAAATCTCCCACTGCACTGCTCAATTTCATAAAATTACCACCAAATTCTAGTACTTTTATATAATAAAGTATTTTCAGAAGTATTATCCACTTTCTGTATTTACAATGCTATTCTGACTCATCCTCCCCTTTGCTTATCCTTTTTCCAAGTTAAATATCCCCAAGTGTTTCATCATAACAGGTTTCTACAGAGCCTTTTTTGTTACCTTTTCCTACAAATTTGGGTTACTTTTTCTACACATTTGTTATATGAAATTCAGCCTTCATCCTACCCCCTGAATGTTCTGTTGTCATCCCCATCACCGCTGCTGTCTCCAAATCTCTGTGACATGCCCATTTATTTCCTTCTGTAGCACTCAAGGTTTAGTGTAGGTTAAGGGGAGACAAGAAGTTTGAGATATATGACACAGCCACCCATCCAGCAATCTGCTGTGTAGAAGAGAGGTGATTATTTGGGCTGAGGAGCCAGACTAAAAGCCCATTCTTCTGATCTAAACTGCAGTTGGGTGAGACATCTCAACTGACTAAATAACACTTGGGAGCAATGTCATGCCCCGGCATCACAAAGTGATCAGCATCAGCTGAATGACTTGGCCTCCCTTGTAGGAAGGGAACTGGCTTTGCTATCCCTTCCCTGCGGAGGGAAAGTGGTCAGGAAGCAAAATAATGCTCATTTGATGCCTCTTTACCTCTTTTGTGCAGAGAAATTAAACAAGGAACAAAACCACATTTTTTCAGCAAAGGCTTCTCTATCAGAACTGAGGGGGATTTTCTACCTTTTTAAATAGTTTATTTTATACTAGCTGTCCCCTGCCACACGTTGCTGAGGCCCAGTCTGGTGATCTGGAAAATAAAGTAATGAAAAAGTGTTGGTTTCTAATATATGTAATTTCTTTATGCTTGTGGGTAAACATTATTTCCTCTTGTTTCTTTGTGAGTGTTGATGTAGAGATTGCCTGGTTTGCCTACTCTGGAACATGCAACATATAATTGTCCTTTAGGGGTCCCTTTCAAATCTATGGTACTATATCTGTCATATACATACATATATGTATGTGTGTGTGATTCATATCTATCTATATCTATGGCTGGATGGCTCTTTGTCAGGAGGGCTTTGGTTGTTTTCTTGCCCTGGTGAAGGGAGTTGGACTGGATGGCCTTAAGGCAGCATTTATCAACCTGGGGGTAGGGGTCATGACGGGGTGTCAGAAGCGTCGGCAAAAACCATCAGAAAACACAATATTTTCTGTTGGTCATGGGGGTTCTGTGTGGGAAGTTTGCCCCAATTCTATCGTTGGTGGGTTCAGAATGCTCTTTGATTGTAGGTGAACTATAAATCCCAGCAACTACAATTCCCAAATGTCAAGATTTATTTCCCCCAAATTCCACCAATAATAATAATAATAATAATAATAATAATAGTAATAATAAACCTTTATTTATACCCCGCTACCATCTCCCGAAGTACTCGGTGCGGCTTACAAGAGGCCGAGCCCAAATACATCAGTAAAAAAGCAACAACAACAATACAGACAATAAATAAACTCATAAACAAAGCAATAAACAGTAACAATAACACCACGATGCATTTAAAACCTATGGCAGGCCAATTGTAATAATTAAAATTTTAAAAATGCTGGGCATGTCAAGGTAACATATAACTAGGATTGGTATTTGGAGAGAGATGGAGCGAGCAGACAATCCAGTATTTGGATATATGGAGTATTCGTGCCAAGTTTGGTCCAGATCTATCATTGTTTGAGTCCACAGTGCTCTCTGGGTGTAGGCAAATTATAACTCCAAAACTCAAGGTCAATGCCCACAAAACCATTCAAGTGCTTTCTGTTAGTCTTGGAAGTCCTATGTGCCAAGTTTGGTTCAATTCCATTGTTAGTGGAGTTAAGAATGTTCTTTGATTGTAGGTGAACTATAAATCCTGGCAACTACAACTCCCAAATGACAAAAGTATTTTTTGAGTGATGGTCACTCATTGGGTTGTTAGGCATATTCTGTCCAAATTTGGTGTCAATTGGTCCAGTGGTTTTTGAGTTATGTTAATCCCACAAATGAACATTACATTTTTATTTATATAGATTTTTGTTTAACTGCTGTTCTAAACCGCCTTGAGTCTTTGGAGAAAGATGATATAGAAATTTCCCAAATAAATAAATAATACTGCCTCTGATTGGAAATAGCAAGAAGGATCCCTTTGAGCATCCACAAACTCTTATCTTCCTTAATTGTGAATGAGAGGGGATTTGGAGAGGAAAAAGTTTGGGAGTTTCTGGGGGATCTAATTAGGGTTCCAGTAAAAGTCTTTCTCTCCTGTATTAGAGTGTTCACATTCACATTTCCTTGCTGCCTGTTGGGGAACATGATTCTTTGCAGAACCCACCCCTCATTACTTGCATTTCTGTGACTTGCGTGTCCTGGTAAACAATAAGTCATAATAGCTGCATGAACAGTTTCAACAACACAGCCTTTAGAGCCTGGAGAGGACACATGGTGGCTTTTAGTTTCCTGAATCCAACTCTAGATGTGCAGAACCTCCAAAAACAGAGGCTGATCTTGCCCTTTGGTTTCTACAGACTCCAAAAACAGATGGATAAGCGTTTCCTGAAGGCTGAGAAGCAACGCTTGCGAGCAGAGAAGAAGCAGCGCAAGGCTGAGGTGCGGGAACTCAAAAAGCAGCTGAAGTTACATCGGAAAATCCATCTCTGGAACTCTAGTCATGCTCTGGAGAACACCAGCTTAGCTGTTACCAAGACTGAAAACCTACAGTCCAGTACACTTCTGTAAGTAATCTCTAGTCTGGACCAAATGCAGGAAATAATTGTTCCCTACAGGTTTAAATTTTGATGGATTCAGGGGGATGCTGTACCTTAGCCAAACTATGGAGTTTGTATCTAAAATTCTTCACTCAAAATTCCTGGTCCCTTTTTTAACCAATTTCAAAGCCTTGTTCAGGAGGAGCCATAGTGGTTTGTAGTACATATCCACACTCAACTTCAGACTAGTCTAGATCTGCTTCAGTGGGAAGGAATGAACTTTCCTACATTGAGCTTGAGCTGAATAACATCAAAGGTCCCCCTTTTCTTCACAGTCCCCTTCAAGGTTGTCCTGTCATTGTCCCCACTCTGAGCGCTGCCTTCGTGGATGAGAATCTGCCAGATGGAACCTGTCTCAGGCCAAGGACAACCTTCATCAAACATTGGCGGATGAGGAACACTGGCAACATGGAGTGGAGCTCTGAAACCAAGGTGTGCTGTGGTGCTTAATCTGTACAAAAGGGAATACTACATCTCTTCTTTCTGGCCTCTTGATCAGCAGGCATTCAAATCACAAGCATGTCTATTCAAGAGTAACCTCTAGGACAGCAGCTTTTCAGTCTGTAAAGCACAGAACAGTCCATTTAAAGTTTGAATAAACGCATTCGTGAGAGGCTGCTCATGAATGCCAGGTGTTGTAGGCTATGTTTCAGAGGAATGAAATGACAAAACCACCACTGAGTGTTCCTTAAAAAACCTTATGAAATTCATAGGGTCACTATAAGGTGACAGTTGACTTGAAAGTATACACGCCTTGAAACACATTTTCTCTGAGAGATCATTGAAGTGGAGTAGTTGAATGGGACAGGAAGTTCCTTGTCTCTGTTTTAAAATTCAAACAGTATGTGAACGGTCTCCTTCGTCTGTTGGTCATTAACTCATTTCTTCAGAGTGAATTTATGTATGTATTTATTTATTTATTTCATATATTTATATCCCGCCCTTCTCCCCACAAAGGAGAATCAGCGCAACCTCACATGAGCATCAGAGGATGCTAACAGCATAAATACCATAAAAATTACAACTCACAATAAAATCATTTCAAATCATTGTACAACATCATCAGTAAAATTTAACAATAAATTAATAGATTAACGTTCCAGTAAAACCAAGCCGAGCCGGGAGAATCCATATTGCAAATCCAAATGTCCTTTTCCTATTGCCGCTGGCCTCTAATCGAACGCCTGGCCCCAGAGCCAGGCCTTCAGTTGTCTTCTAAAGGACAGGAGGGAGGTGACCAACATGATATCCTTAGGGAGAGAGTTCCACAAACGGGGGACCACTGCCGAGAAGGCCCTGTCTCTCATCCCCGCCAACCGCATTTGCGAGAGTGGTGGGATCGAGAGCAGGGCCTCTCCTGATGATCTTAAGCTTCGTGATGGTTCATAGCAGGAGATACGTTCAAATGGGTAATCAGTTTCTTTCTTTCTTCAGTCCCAGAGGATTTGGTGCTAAAGAACTCCAGGGGACTTTGGGTTAGTAAACAGCCCAAAGCTTTATGGAATTATGAAATATTCACGGTAGTCTATTCTTGGGTGTTTTAGGACAGTATCCAAACCCAGCCAGAAGTCCAGGCCTGAATGGGGGTTTGACCTTTAGCATTCCACTCTGACCAACTGATTATTTGTCAGAAAAAAATAACATTTCAATATCTGGAAAATAATTAAATATCTGGAATGACATGGAAGTAATGGCTTTCTGTTTTGTTTCTTCTTTATCCTTCAGCTAAAATTTATGTGGGGGAACTTAACCCTGTTGTCTTCAGAGAAGAAGGATGTGATTGTACCCTCCTTGCTACCTGGCCAGGTGGGAGTTGTCTCAGTGGAGTTTGTGTCCCCGGCAGTGGAAGGAACCTACACATCTCACTGGCGGTTATCACACAGGGGGGAGCAATTTGGCCCCAGGATCTGGTGCAGCATTGTTGTCGACCCCAATTCCTCCAATACTGAATATACAGAGAATTGCAAGCTGGTATCTACTTTCTGCCAGAAGGGCAGATCCCTTTGTAAGGAAGAGGTAAGGTCCTCATGTCGCTGAGCTATGTAAGACTCCTCGCCAGTCCTGTTTTCTTCATGTACACTTGTCTCCTTCCTTTTATACCTCTTCCCCTTCTCTCATGGCCCACGCTTCCCAACTTGCCACATATGTTTTTATCCTTCCTTCAGCTAGGAGGATTATTTAACTTCTTCAACTCAGTTATTGCCCCTTTTCTTATAAGTTGTCTGTATTTGCAGTAATGTGTGGCATAGCTTGAGCTAGTTGACACTGTGTCACAAACTTACTGCTGTTTGGCTTCTTAGACAATGACTAGCAGATTTGAGAGGGGGAAAATTAAAAGCAGGCTGCACTCTATTACTACTGTCTTATATGTACATTGGTTGGCTTATGTCTTTCTCTTTCACCCCGATTTAAAAACATTTAGATGAAGATAATCTTCTCATTAACCAATAAGCAATTTGTCATACATATTTAGTTCATTTGTTCCTTTTTTGATAATGAGATTGCTTAGGATTTCTTCAAAATTAATCAAAGAACCAGGAAGCTGCACTAAAGTTTACAGGAATTGTTTTTTTATGGACAAGCAAAATGTGTATTTGAAATTATACAACAGCAATAGTTCTTACGTTAGTGGGAAGTGCCATCACTCATTAGTCGGGCCTGTACTTTGTATTCATAAGGTCCTAATTTAAGCCCTAAAACAAGCAAAGAGAGAAAAGGACTTCGGCTTGAATGATGATCAGTTGCAAATTGCAGCATTCCTTGCCATTTTGCTATGCTGGCTAGCTACAGGTACTGAAGACTGTTCAGCCTCTACAGGGAAAAATATACACACATAGCCTGCCCAAGAAACCTCTTGCCAGTCAATATAGGCCACACTTACCCAAATAAGTGCATTTCAGGTGTATTGAACTACAGCTGTCATAGTCCACTACACATACAAGCTTTGAATGTGTTCTGGAGGTGGGTTGTAGGGAAAAAAAGCAGGGGTCCTCAAACTTTTTAAACAGAGGCCCAAGTCACAGTCCCTCAGATTGTTGGAGGGCCAGATTATAATTTGAAAAAAACATGAATGAACTCCTATGCACACTGCACATATCTTATTTGTAGTGGAAAAACACTTTAAAACAATACAATAATTAAAATGAAGAACAATTTTAACAAATGTAAGCTTATTAGTATTTCAGTGGGAAGTGTGGGACTGCTTTTGGATGATGAGATAGGATTGTTGTTGTTGTGTGCTTTCGAGTCATTTCAGACTTAGCTTGACCCTGAGTGAGGGCCGGGTAAATGACTTTGGAGGGCCGTATTTGGCCCTCGGGCTGTAGTTTGAGGACCCCTAACCTAGAGACAGGGGCGGCTCAACCTATTACGCAGTATAGTTGATTTTGCCCAGGGGCGCTCTTGAGGCGCTCTTGGGGGAAAACAGACCTTGACATATGTGAGTTGTAGTTACTGAGATGTATAGTTCACCTACAATCAAAGAGCATTCTGAACTCCACCAATGATGGAATTGAACCAAATATGGCACACAGAACTCCCACGACGAACAGAAAATATATATCAGTGATTGGTTGGGGGGGGGGGGGGCAAAATACTGTTTGCTTACATTTGAAAATTACCTAGGGCCACCTCTGCCTAGACAGTTCTGATAATGACAATATTAAGCTAACGAATGGCCTTGCTGGGTGGGGCCATTTCCTTTGTTTCTTGATGGAGTATAGGTGCAGCTGAACTTGTATGAGAGTTATATCTATTTCCTGGGACAAAAGCAAACTTTTTTATCCTGGTTTTTAAGACCAGTTATTCAGAGAACAGGATTCTAAAAGCTTGTTTTGCAACCTGCAGTGCAATATTCAATCTACAGTATACAGAGCCTGTATTCCATAATACTCTTATCCAAATAGGAAATAAAAAGAAATTCTAGACTCTCCGCATATTCTGTATTCATTTTACTTTTTTTCTGAATGATACTTAGAACAAGAGTGGAATTCAATTTACTGAGGGCCCTTCCAAACAGCCCATATAACCCAGAATATCAAGGCAAAATAACCCACAATATCTGCTCTGAACTGGAATATCAGAGTCCATACTGCTATATATTCCAGTTCAAAGCAGATAATGTGGGATTTTATTCAGTTGTGTGGAAGGAGCCTGAGATAGCAGTATAGCATAAACAGGAATAAGATGGGGCATTTGCTTGTGTTATTTAAGGTGAAGCTAGTTGCCTCAGGTGACATCTCTCTACTCCTGTTAGTAATAATCTTGTTCCCTACAGGAAAGACTCTCTAAGTTCAAGGCAGAAGCTCTGCAGGCTGTTGATAGTGCCATGCAGGGAGGTTTGGTCAGCCGGACTGCTCCAGCCAATGTCAAAAGCATCCTAAGTGCTAGAGAGTTTTACATCCCTTCAGTCGACCTTCTCACAGCTCAGGTGAAATTTTAGTGCACACTAAGATTGTGGATATTTATTTCATGCCTGTTTTTTCTTTCTTTACTTTGATCTTGATTTCTCTGATTTCTTTCCATTAGGATTTACTCTCTTTTGAATTGTTGGATATTAACATTGTGCAAGAACTGGAGCAAGTCCCTCGCAACACTCCTGTTGGTAAGCATGTTGCCTCCCTAGAAGGCTTTTGAGAGAAGGTGATATTAATGATGAATACATTCCCACTCCATTCCCCAAGAGATACACTTTTAGTAGTTCACCTAGGGTTCATGTTAGGATCCATCACTGGGCACTTACCAAATCATATATTCTCATAGAGGAACTGTGTCTAGTCGCTTGAGCTCTTCCTCACAGCCTCTGTTTTTGACCTGCCCTTCCAGACACGACTCCAGATATGTCAGTCCTGCCCCATGATGGCTCCCCGTTGGACAACACCAGTCTGGACCAGAAGCAGGAAGAAAGGGAAGAAAATACATGTAAACAATTATCTGGTAAGCAGTGAAGATCATTGAGCAAGTCTTAAGTGATCCTTCAGTCCTTTGATCTGAAGCCTCCACTGTCCCATATGACTAGGTGGCTTTTTATTTTTGGAAATGAGTTTTGTTCCAAAGTGGATATGTTCAGAACAGTCTGATATTCTTAATAACACATAGCCCCCCTCTACATTACCATATAATCATAGCAGATAATCTGGATGTTATATGGCAGTGTAGAAGGGGCCACAGTAACAGGCTGTCTATACTCTGGCAAGATAAACTAGGGAAGGTTAATGGGCTTTAGCTACCTAAATAAACCATGGAAGTTTAGCATTTTTCTTTCTTTTTTATGTGCTTCAGCACTAGCGCCAGGATATGAGTTGTGCAGCAACACACACTTACACCCAGGTGTTGTTGGACACCTGGTCTCACCAACCCTAGCCAGTTAAAGCCATTGGTGAGGAAAATTTGGAATTGCAGTTGAAAAGCATTTGGAGACAGTATGATTCTCATCCCTGCTTCACCAAGTCTATTTTCTTCTACTCTCTCTTCAGCTAGTGTATGGAAAGAGATATTGACTGATGATTGAGAAAGAAAGATTATAAACTCCCTTTGAGAAACATGCATAATTTAATATAATGGAGAGTTGGAACTAGCAAGAAAAGTGGCACTCTCTTGCCCTGATTTAGGGAGACATCGCTGCCTTTGCAATATCTTCTGTCTTTACTTAATTCCTGGCTCTCCTGTCAGATCTACTTGCATGTACCCAACTAATTTCCCTGAAGTGAAAGGCAAAAAAGTGCCATGCTCAACAGCGTTGGGAGAAAAAAAATAAACATTGATATAAGTCAAGTGAAATCAGTGTAAAGGACCTAAAGGGCCACAGAGTAAGAATCTATTCCTGGGGAGTCTCAGGGACACATTCTGCATGCTTCCAACCTCTAGAGAGGTCCTATTTCTTATCTGTGTGACTTCTAAAGCTGGTGACAATTACTGTTAACCAACAGATACTCTGGTGGGGAAAGGAAAGACTGAAAACTCAGCAAATCTAGAGGAAGCAGAAGAAGACATGAGTGGGAGACAGTTTGTGTGTGAAACAGTCATTCGCTCTCTCACGTTGGATGCTGCACCTGACCATAGGCCCCCACAAAGGAAGAAGTCTTTGCAGGGTAAGTGCTTTCTGTTGCTCTGCTGCCAGCATTGTGCCTACAGAAGAAGCTCCTAGTATATGGTTCTCATCCTCTTGTGTTTTTCCTGATTTAGGGTCTCTGCAAACACTACAAGATACCATCCACTACAGCCCTAAAAGCAAGGACCCTGTTAGCCCTGTTTCTACACCAAAAGAGCCAGAGTCTAGCAATCGAGGCATGGAGATAGCTAGAGAACTTGACTTCGGTAAGGGGACTTGACTGGAGTTTGCTTTTCTTAGGAGTTATGGTGTCTCTGTCCTACTGACGGATTGCTGTAACAACAAAGTATTGGTATTTGAAAAGAGGAAGGTCAGATTTTTCTAGATGGTTGTTGTAAGCCGCCCTGAGTCCCTTCTGGGAGAGGAGACGGGGTACAAATAAAGATGATGATGATTATTAATTATTAATTAGTTAATTAATATTATTATTGGATTATGGTGAATAACAGAGTTGGCTTGGGTGATGCATTCCAATATCTAGGCATCTGGTTCCATGAAACTAAACAGGAAAGTACATTCAGTTTAAAACAGAACAAAATATGGGATCAATAATTTGCTTCTTTTTTTTTTGTAAATCTCTCCCAGCTGCCATCAAGATTTTTAAAACTGAAATTGTTTCTCTAATTAAAGAGTTTGGTTCCTCTCTTTATGACCACACTTGAAAGAATTCTGATTTTCTTGTTAAGGTTTAAACTTGGCGTCCCTAAGTCTTTTTGGAACCATTCTTAATCTAGAGCAGTGGTTCTCAACCTGGGGTCCCCAGATGTTTTCAGCCTTCAACTCCCAGAAATCCTAACAGCTGGTAAACTGGCTGGGATTTCTGGGAGTTGTAGGCCAGAAACATCTGGGGACCCCAGGTTGAGAACCACTGATCTAGAGGCTTGTTCAAAATTCATTATAATGTTTGGCATGGAGTTACTTTATAATTTGCTTTGTTTCCATGGAGAAAAATAGAAATGACCTGGAGGACTAAGGAGATGTTCTCACAGATTTGTTTATTAAAGGCTCTTTTATTTGTGGTTTTTCCACTTTCCAGAAAATACCTGTAACTGAATTGAATTCAAATTGGAACAAATCAATAAAAAAGTGCAATAGCAGGAATAATAATAATAATAATAATAATAATAATAATAATAATAATAATAATAATCTTTATTTATGCCCCACCACCATCTCCCCAACGGGGACTCGGGCCGGCTAACATGAGGCCAAGCCCAAAAATACAATACACACAATAAAATACAGAATGCAGTGACAAAAAATTACATCAGAAAATAGTTACAGTAGCGAAATAACATAAAGAAAATTAGCACAATGCAAAATTGAACAGGATGGGCAGGCGAAATGGACAAGATAAAATGATAAAACCCTGGGTGAGGTAGGAATAGAAAATATGTAAGTGAGGGGAGGAATTGTGTAACTTATTTTAGAAACGGAGATTAAAATATCTTCCACTTTATTGCTCCCAGTTTCTGTTTGTAGCATGCTATTCTAGATTATGTGGGCTGGCTTTGGAAAGCAGACAGCGTGTAAGAGGATTGGGTGCAATTTTGGCCCTTTCTAATCATATAAGAAGCTGTTCCTGGAGTTGTCCTGATTTATGATTGGTGTCGTTTTTTTAAAAAAAAACTACATAGAGACAAAAGAGTCAATGAAAGGGAACTGAATCATTTGTGTAGTGAAACCTTGTGCTCTGTGTTCTGTTAGAGAATCTCTCAGTGCATGATGGGGAGGAGCCGAGGGATGGGGAAGCAGAAGATGATGCCAAGGATGAAGTCTGCAGCCAAGCATCGTCTACCTCCTCTGAGGATTATATCATCATACTCCCAGAGTGCTTCGACACTAGCCGTCCTCTGGGCGACTCCATGTACAGTTCTGCTCTCTCTCAGCCAAGCTTGGAGAAAGCGGCAGAGACCTCAGCACATCCTGAAGGAGTGAGCCACTTGCCAGTACAGAATATCAATGATATACTGACCACTTCGCAGACACTGGATGAAGTACCGTTGATCCCTCAAATTGTGGAACCGCAGCCCACAAGGTATCAAGTGGACTAAGAGCAAAGAGGAAATGGTAGACAGAGTGGGCTACTGAGAGGAATATAAACCTGGTTCAGTAACAAATTTTTATCTGTACTGGGAGAAAAGCCATGACCCATTGTTACAAGAGGAATTGGCTTGAATGTTTGAAGTTATGTAGATCCAAATGTTTAGATTAACCAAACGTAAGTTGTAAGGAACATAAATACTCAGAAGACAATAGATCCCATCTGATCTTGGAAGCTAAGCAGTCAGCCCTGGCTAAGATTTGGATGGCAGACTGCTAATGAATACCAGGTGCTGGAGGCTATATTTTATATAATTAATTAGCAAAAACAGTCAACTCGCAAGAACGTACACAAGAATAGTTGTAGTGTTATTCCCTGTGACTCTTGGGATTTCACAAATATCTATTTTGTTTTATAACAGAATTCTGGCACCTTCTCAAAATAACAGTTCCCCAGCAAGTAGTGCTCCTAATAGAGAAGAAGCTCCTTTGATTCCTGACCAAATGAGAGAAGGTACCATACTATAATTTTGTGTTATGGATGCTTAGTTGTTTCTGACTCAGGTCAATTCATTGATAGCCTTTCTAATTTTTGAGACTTGAGTCAAGTTGGGTAAATGTAATGTGTATATTGTATCTTCGTACACACATGCTATTATGTAAGACCAGCAAATTCTTTATGTTCAGTAAGGAAATTACTTTTGTTTTTAAATCTTTCCAGTAGTCAGAACAATGTTCTCTGCTTTCCATTTCTGCTCTCATACTCTGTTTTTGTGCTTCTAGAGATCCAAGGAGGAGAGATACCCGAGCCTCCTCCAATAGGGAATGAAAAGATCACGCAAACATGCCCAGAATTATCCAGGTAACAACAATGGTTTCTTGCCAGGATTTCACTCTGATCTGTCTTGTTGAATGGTATCATGTTTTTCAGCTAGTGTATTTGTTAATATTTGCACAAAGAAATCTCTTCCCTTGTCCCTTCTTTCCCAGCTTCCTTAGTCTTACATTTGTGCAAAATAGTACAGACTGAGGTGTGTGTATTAGAAATTGGAGCACAGATGCATGGGATTTGGTCTAGAACAGGGGTCCTCAAACTTTTTAAACAGAGGGCCAGGCCATAAACCCTCAAACTGTTGGAGGGCAGGATTATAATTTGAAAAAAAATGAATGAATTCCTGTGCACACAGCACATATCTTATTTGTAGTGCAAAAAAACACTTAAAAACAATACAATAATTAAAATGAAGAACAATTTTAACAAATATAAACTTATTAGTATTTCAGTGGGAAGTGGGGGGCTGCTTTTGGCTGATGAGATAGGGTTGTTGTTGTTGTTGTGTGCTTTCAAGTCATTTCAGACTTAGCTTGACCCTGAGTGAGGGCCGAGTAAATGACCTTGGAGGGCTGTATTCGGCCCCTGGGCCTTAGTTTGAGGACCCCTGGTCTAGAACAAGACTTCAGCATGTTGAAACTTCCACAGACATTGGCTTGCTATAAGAACTAGAGGTGTGTTTTCAAGGCCATGCTGTAAGTCAACCACATTTTCATTAGTTAAACCTGGTCTTTTATGCCCAGTAAAATGTTTTTCCTTTCTATTTCAAACAAAAGCAGATGTTATATGGCCTGAAAAACCAATACACACAGATGTTTCAAACTTCTATGGCTTACTTTGTGTGGGACAGTAGCTCATTAGAGGAGCCTGTTCCTTGTATTCACAAATTCCCAATGACAATCTTCAGTGGCAAGTTTGGAAAGTTGCCAATGGTTCAAGGAACTTATACTGAGCTAGATAAACCAGTAGTCTGACTTGTAACAATACCCTTTGATATATTCAAAGGGTATTGTTCCAAGGGTCCTGTTTTCCTGTGTATTTTTTCAAAGTACAGAAAATATATGGTCAGGATAGTTTTAGCAATACATTAATGAAGAAATCCTCCCCTCTTAGCTTTCCTCTATCTCCAACATTAAACAAATTGAAAACTAAATCCTAGTGTGTGGTCTACTGCAGAGAATCTTTTCTTACTTCTTTTTTATATCTTTTTTCCTTCCAACATCTCTGCAGACATACGCAGGGAAACAGCATCGCTGGTGGCTTGGTGAAGGGGGCCTTGTCAGTGGCTGCCTCCGCCTACAAGGCTTTGTTTGCCGGACCACCTTCCTTGGACCAGGTAAATCCATGGGTTTCCCTTTAGGTTGGAAAATAAGGGGTTTAACATCAGAAATGTCTGTGTTCTCTCTTCTCCATGATTGCATCAGGCAAGAGCAGCAAATTTGGGACTGGCTGCACTGTCTTGAAAGTAAGATTCTAACTGTTTGTTGCTATTAAGGTAACTTGAAAAACTGCATCAGGAATTACTGGGACCAAATGTAGAGTTCTATAAATTCTTGTTTAACAATTTTCAATTTAAATTTAAATTTGTCTTTTTTTGTATAGAAAGCATTATTATCTCCTGTTTCTTAAGTCTTTTTCACACTCCAGGCCAGGTGCGGGTGACTGGTACTCTTTCCCCCATTAATAACAATAAGACATTATTACAAATGGGCAGCTAAGTTTTCCCTTTAAAAAAAGGGGTGTGGTGGTTAAGAAAGTAGAAAATAAGGTAGAAAATACCCAAGTCTCATTGTCTATTTGCTGAAGCAAAGAAATTCCACTTTGAGTCTATATTAAAAGACAAGCAGGATATAAGTAAACAAACAAAATCCTTGGCTGTCACGCTAAAGGTTTCCCCTTGACTTTAAGTCTAGTTGTGTCCAACTCTGGGCACGGTGCTCATCTCCTTTTTTAAGCTGAAGAGCCGGCATTGTCCGTAGACATCTCCTAGGTCATTTGGCCGCCATGACTTCATGGAGTGCTGTTACCTTCTCGCCACAGCAGTACCTATTGATCTACTCCCATTTGCATGTTTTCGAACTGCTAGGTTGGCAGAAGCTGGGCTAACAGCAGGAGCTCACGCTGTCCCGCAGATTCGAACTGCCAACTTACCATTCAGCAGCTCAGCAATTTAACCCATTGTGCCACTGTGACGCCTATAAAGCTAAAAGCTGGCAAAATCAAACATGGGAGCCTCAATACCAGAAGACTGAAAATTATTGTGATCATGTTCCCATTTGTGTACTAGAGGAGAGGATTAACCTTGGTCAATCCTTGGTGAAATTTTAGCTTGCTAGATGTTGAACTCTAATTTTCATCAACTTTAATAGCCTCAGTGGTCAGATATGATAGGATTTCCAGAGATCCTGTTTCCCTTCCTAGCACATTTTTTGGGAGAGTTGAATTGAAGATGTGAGCCTGAAGGAAGCATTTGCAAAGAATCTCAGATCTTGATGTATGCTTGCTTGTGTAAACCTTACTTCACATGTGCATGGAAGCTTCCTTCTTTGGTTTAATACTTCTGTCTCTCTTGTCTGTCAAGGCTCTTCCTGTGACCACTGAGGATCATATGGCCACCTTCCTATCCAACCTGAGCGAGATGGGCTTCCGTGACCGGCACCTTAACCTCAGGTTGCTGCGTAAACACAACTGTGACATGGCCCAAGTTGTCACAGAATTGTTACAGCTAAGTCACAGTGACTGGTATGAAAACCAGTACTGAACTTTGTTCCTCTTGCTCATTAAAAAAATGAGCAGCAAGTGGCACCAGCAGCATTCTGCTCCCTTCTATTCCAGCATACCAGAGATGATTGGGCTCTGTTTTTCAGCACCGTATAGTTCCCAATGTACCAGTTTCCCATAGATCAGACACTAGGATTTTCTTTTTCTTTAAACCCTTAAACACTAGTCTTCAACTGACATAATGCAAGAGTCTTTGTAGAAGAAAAGAGATGAACATACATGAGGAGCTCTGTCACTAACTTGTAGCTATTGTTGATGTGCTGCAAGAACACAAGAAGTTGGCATGGAGTGGGGGGCATCTTTCTGAAGACCCATCTCCAAATTCTGTCAATTTGTGAAGGAAGTAACCAAGCGGTTTATTCTCTAGTTTGTTTGAAAATGCCCCTATGTCTTATTGAAGCAATAATTTTATCGCCAACTCCATGTTGTGTGTCTCGCAGGCACGGGCACTGCCTGGAAAGCAATTATATTCTAATTACTGTTTTCTCCTGTCAAGACTCATCTGTCCTTTATATGCTGCTGTTTGAGGGTTCATTATTGGGAACGGAATAGTGTTAAAAGAGCCAAGTAGGTAAGAGAATTCACTGGGTGGCTTGCCATGCAAAATACCAAAAGAAAGAGCAGTTGCTCCAACTATGTAAATCTTTAGAGCTATTATTGATAGTTAATGCTGGGAAGTATTGGAAGGGCAGACGGTCAAGACACACATGAGTGTTTCAGAAGCTATTTTTGTAGACATTTTTACCGCTCAAGAGTTTCAGAGGGATAGAATCCCAAACGCAGTATTCTTGATTCATTCTGCCTAGATAATGGACCAATTTGGGAGTTTTAAAATTAAATGACTTTAATTATGCTTGATATAGTTCAAATATGTTAGTAGCGCTATTCTTGCATGACACAGAGCAGGCAAAAAAAAATACATTGGAAATACTGGAAAAGAGAGAGAATTAAGCAAAAGCTACCTACATCCCTCAATCAAAAGATATGGGACTCAAAATACAGTAGGGATTTTTTTTCCCCCTAACAATCTTACATTAAATCTGAATTTTGTCAGTTCCCACTGGATTGTCCTTTTACTTTACTCTCAGGTGTTCCTTTGAATTTTCAAATATTATTGAAATAATGGATGCTTACTCTTTCAAAATGTGGTGATGGCGTAGACCAGATCTGCTTTTTCTGTGATTAATAATACAGTTAATGAGGAAGCCAGAATCTAGAAATGAGTGGGAGAAAAGCCTCTTCTTAAGAAGAAAAGAAATGTATGGAAAACGTACTCATGCAGAATGCTACTTTGGGAAAGAAAATTACTTCACGGAACGCTAAAACCTTAGAAGAGAAACATTCACTTTTGGAACGTCTTATTGTTGAGGCGATGGGGAGAGATCTTGATATTCCCAAATAGATTTTCTTGGTTTTGTATCAATTAGTTTTATTGCTACAAGTTCATTCTGAACATTTCTTGTTAGACTTAGAGAGAAGAACATTCTTTTTAGGTTTCAAAAAAGCTGAAATTTTCTTTTGTTGGCTTTATATATTTTATGAGAGGATGCATGGATGATAATTTAAACAGTGCAAATCTTTGTATATTATTTAGAATAAGCACTTTGAAACTGTCTTTTGGGTGTGACAAACATTAAATAAAATATACATGAAAGGAGCTTTGTTGTCATGAAAATGAAATTTGTCCGTTGCCTAACTTTGCTTCTTTAAAGACCTGAAAGGAACCTGTGTCTTGAAAAATGCTTAGACTGAGAGCAACATAAAGACACTGAAAAGTGCATTTCTTGCATTTCATGATTGCTCCTTGCATGATTTCTATCTCAGAAAACATATAATTACTTTGAACATACAAAGGCCTCTTTGTCTTCCTTAAACTACAGATACCAAGGCTTATTTATTTTATTTATCGTGTCATCCGCAGCCAGAACATTGTATTACATTTCTAACCGAACAAAACAAACAAACAGATAAAAAATTTAAAAAACACACAAATTTTGCAAACTTGGTAGTTGATTAAATGTCCTTTGACCAGTATCTGGCCACTTGGAGTGCCTCTGGTGTTGCCGCAAGAAGGTCCTCCATGGTGCATGTGGCAGGGCTCAGGTTGCATTGCAGCAGGTGGTCAGTGGTTTGCTCTTCTCCACACTCGCATGTCGTGGATTCCACTTTGTGGCCCCATTTTTTGAGGTTGGCTCTGCATCTCGTAGTGCCAGAGCACAGTCTGTTCAGCGCCTTCCAAGTCGCCCAGTCTCCTGTGTGCCCAGGGGGGAGTCTCTCATCTGGTATCACCCACGGATTGAGGTTCTGGGTTTGAGACTGCCACTTTTGAACTCTCGCTTGCTGAGGTGTTCCAGCGAGTGTCTCTGTAGATCTAAGAAAACTATTTCTTGATTTAAGTCGTTGACATGCTGGCTGATACCCAAACAAGGGATGAGCTGGAGATGTCTCTGCCTTGGTCCTTTCACTATTGGCTGCAACTTCCCTGCGGGATGTCAGGTGGTGCAATACCGGCTAAGCAGTGTAATTTCTCCAGTGGTGTAGGGCCCAGTCACCCTGTGATAATGCGGCATGTCTCATTAAGAGCCACATCCACTGTTTTAGTGTGGTGAGATGTGTTCCACACTGGGCATGCGTACTCAGCAGCAGAGTAGCATAGCGCAAGGGCTGATGTCTTCACTGTATCTGGTTGTGATCCCCAGGCTGTGCCAGTCAACTTTCGTATGATATTGTTTCTAGCACCCACTTTTTGTTTGATGTTCAGACAGTGCATCTTGTAGGTCAGAGAACGGTCCAGAGTGACTCCCAGATATTTGGGTGCGCTGCAATGCTCCAGTGGGATTCCTTCCCAGGTTTTCCATGAAAATAAGGTTTGCTATTCTACAGGACACCTGGGAGCATATCCACAAGTGGATATGTTTGTCATGCTGTAATAGCCTTGGTATCTCCGATCCAGAAGCAACCAGAGATACCAAGGTTATTACAGCATGACAACCATATCCACTTGTGGATATGCTCCCAGGTGTCCTGTAGAATAGCAAACCTTATTTTCATTGTATTGTCGAAGGCTTTCATCGCCGGAATCACTGGGTTGTTGGTTTTTTCGGGCTATATGGGCATGGTCTAAAGGCATTCTCTCCTGACGTTTCGCCTGCATCTATGGCAAGCATCCTCAGAGGTAGTGAGTATTTTCATTATGATGAATGACAGACGTACTGAGAAGAGAGTGTATCTTGAACAAAAGACTGTTAATAAGTGAATTCTGTGTATATTGCTTCTATTAATACAAGGGTCGGGCTGGACTAGTCTAAATGACTGCAGTATTTTCACTGCATTTCATGAACTAAGTTAACTGCTTTAACCATTGTCAAGGGCTGAGTAAGCAAAAGAGGACATATAGGAAAGCAATTCAATTGATTTTAAGCATTGTCTAAATCAGGGGTCCTCAAAGGTTTTAAACAGTGGGCCAGGTCACAGTTCCTCAAGCAGTTGGAGGGCTGGATTATAATTTGAAAAAAGCGTGAATGAATTCCTATGCACACTACACATATCTTATTTGTAGTGCAAAAACACTTAAAAACAATACAATAATTAAAACTAAGATCAATTTTAGCAAATATAAATTTATTCGTATTTCAATGAAAATGCGGGCCTGCTTTTGGCTGATGAGATAGGATTGTTGTTGTGTGCTTTCAAGTCATTTCAGACTTAGGTTGACCCTGAGCGAGGGCCGGGTAAATGACCTTGGAGGGCCGTATCCGGCCCCCGGGCCTTAGTTTGAGAACCCCTGGTCTAGATTAACCAAACAGTTGAAGCTAGCAATCTGTTGTTATACAGCAGCCATTTCCAAGATTTTTTGGTCATTGAATCCTTCATTAGCATAGCAAATTGTAAATAATTCAGGATCCAACAAAACTGAAAGATCCACAGTTGCCTAACCCTAATCTAGAAACTGACAAATATGGGTTGAAGTTGCTAGTAATCCCATTCCTCAGAAAACATACCATTACTTTGAAAATGCAAAGGCCTCTTGGTCTTCCTTAAACCACAGATACCAAGGTTATTACAGACACATGTTATTCAATGGCACACCCCTCAAAGCATACCAGACATTATCCTGAATTAGATTAAACCATTGCTGGGCAAGAAGACCTAGGAAAGATCAAGGTACTCAACTTGCTTTGTAGCAGCGACCTATTCTTTGAAAATGATGTGAGTGGTTTATAAATATATTCAAGAGTCATTTCCAGCTACATCTTGTACACCAGTTGTGTTCCATGTATATAAAACTTTGTTTCGCACACAAAATCAAACGTGTACAAAATTATCATCAGGCAATATTGTGTATAAGGCAGAGCTTTCCAAACTGTAGCAGCAAATTAATATGCCACCAGCAGTGTGTATGTGTGTTACACGAATGTAACAAGAAACCTCCGAATCTACTATGTGTAAAGGTAAAGGTTTTCCCCTGACATGAAGTCCAGTCGTGTCCGACGCAAATGTGGTGCTCATCTCAATTTCTAAGCCTAAGAGCCGGTGTTGTCCATAGACACCTCCAAAGTCATGTGGCCGGCATGACTGCATGGAGCGCCGTTACCTTCCCATGAGTATTGATCTACTCACATTTGCATGTTTTCGAACTGCTAGGTTGGCAGAAGCTGGGGCTGACAGCAGAAGCTCATGCCGCTCCCCGGATTCGAACCTGCAACCTTTCGGTCAGCAAGCTCAGCAGCTCAGTGCTTTAACCCACTGCACCATATGTACTAAGTAATAAATCATTTTAGAAATTTTAGAAATACATAAATGAAAGGTTTTCATGCGATAGGTTGCGCCCCCATACATTTCACTATTGTATTTGCTTACATTCCCTCTTTCTTTCCTTCATGTCCCTTGAAGGATGGCAGTGAGACACTTCAGTGCCACCGTCAGTGCCCTGAAGGTTGAATTTCAACAAAATGTGTCTGCATCCTGTGAAGGTGATGGTTTGCAAGTACAGTATCCAACATAAACAGGCCGGCAGAACGCTGGATAAGTGAAAATGTTGGATGATAAGGAGGGATTAAATAAAAGCCTATTAAACGTTAAATTTTGCTTTTGGGCTGGATGTTTAGCACAGCTGATAAATCAGCAACTATAAGATCTATCAACCAAAACGTTGCAAGTTCAAAGCCCTGGGTCGGCATGAGCAGCCGACTGTCAGCCCTGCTCACTGTTTACCTAAGCAGTTCGAAAACAGCTTTAGCTATAGATAAATTAGGTACCGCTAAAAGCAGGGGGGGGGGGTGTTTTATAATGCCATAAAGAAGATCAGAAAATGCTGGAATGAGGAAGTCCTGACGACTCTTCGTCATAGAGGATGGAGCGACAGCACCCCCTGTGGATTCGAGCCCAACCGTCCATGGCATCGAAACAACACCACCTTCTGTGCTGTCTGTCTGTGTACTATCTATACAAATGGCATTTAATGTTTGCCATGTATATGTACTTGTGATCCGCCCTGAGTCCCCTTTGTTGTTATTAACTATTATTATTATTATTATTATTATTATTATTATTATTATTTTACAAATTAAACACCAAAACATCATGTTTTGCAACAAATTGATATAAAAAGCAGTTCAATACGCGACAATGTTATGTAGTAATTACTGTATTTACAAATTTAGCACCAAAACATTGCAATGTATTGAAAACATTCACTACAGCAGACTGCACTGGATAATACGGAACGTTGGATGAGTGAAGGTTGGATAAGCGAGACTCTACTGTAAAACTGAACGACTGTGTCGCAAAACTATGCATGTCACCAACATTAAATGTTTGGTAAGACCTAGTATCAGATGTTTATGAAACATACATGAAACTATATTTTTGCACAGTAGTCACAGTTTGCGTTCCCGGATGTTACGCAGCAACAACTCCCATCGCTTTTAATTATCCACCATGCAGACTGGGGATAATGGGACTTGCAACCCAGCAGCACTTACAACTCTGTGGTCGGGGACAAAGTTAGAGGACATTTTAAAATCAGACATCGTATCCACAACCTTTGGATTTAAATTCAAACCATACTCTCCTGACTAAACAAAACAAACCGCAGCTTTTCAGATGTGACTGTATCACAACTCCCATAATCTGCAGTCATGGGTGTTTAATGATGAGGAAGGCAGGAGTTGTAGTCCAGTATCTGGAAAGCCACAAAAAAAACATGGGAGCGCCAGATTTGGCCTGCAGGCCTTGAATTTGACACATGGGTCTTAGAAGCACATAGAATTGGAGGAGACCACATGGGCCATCTAGTCCAACCCCCACCATGCAGCACAAAGCACCCCAATAATGGTACATTACACCAGGTATAGGCGAACTTGGGCCCTCCAGGTGTTTTGGACTTCAACTCCCACCATTCCTAACAGCCTCAGGCTCCTTCCTTTCCCCCCTCAGCTCTTAATAAGCAAACTTGGTCCTTTCAGGTGTTTTGGACTTCAACTCCCACCATTCCTAACAGCCTCAGCCCCCTTCCTTTCCCCCCTCAGCGCTTAATAGGCGAACCCGGGCCTTTCAGGTGTTTTGGACTCCAACTCCCACCATTCCTAACAGCCTCAGGCCTCCTCCTTTTCTCCCTCAGCGCTCAATAGGCGAACTTGGGCCTTTCGTGTGTTTGGACTTCAACTCCCACCATTCCTAACAGTTTCAGGCCTCTTCCCCCCTCGGTGCTTAGTAGGCGAACTTGGTCCTTTCAGGTGTTTTGGACTTCAACTCCCACCATTCCTAATAGTCTCAGGTCCCTTCCTTTCCCCCCTCAGCACTTAATAGCCAAACTTGGGCCTTCCAGGTGTTTTGGACTTCAACTCCCACCATTCCTAACAGCCTCAGGACTCTTCCTTTCCCCCCTCATCGCTTAATAGGTGATCTTGGGACTTCCAGGTGTTTTGGACTTCAACTCCCACCATTCCTAACAGCCTCAAGCCCCATCCTTTCCCCCCTCAGCCGATTAATGGGCGAACTTGGGTCTTTCAGGTGTTTTGGACTTCAACTCCCACCATTCCTAACAGCCTCAGGTCCCTTCCTTTCCCCCCTCAGCACTTAATAGCCAAATTTGGGCCTTCCAGGTGTTTTGGACTTCAACTCCCACCATTCCTAACAGCCTCAGGACTCTTCCTTTCCCCCCTCATCGCTTAATAGGTGATCTTGGGACTTCCAGGTGTTTTGGACTTCAACTCCCACCATTCCTAACAGCCTCAAGCCCCATCCTTTCCCCCCTCAGCCGATTAATGGGCGAACTTGGGTCTTTCAGGTGTTTTGGACTTCAACTCCCACCATTCCTAACAGCCTCAGGCCCCTTCCTTTCCCCCCTCAGCGCTTAATAGGTGAACTTGGGCCTTTCAGGTGTTTTGGACTTGAACTCGCACCATTCCTAACAGCCTCAGGCCTCTTCCTTAAGCGGCTGAGGGGGGAAAGGAAGGGGCCTGAGGCTGTTAGGAATGGTGGGAGTTGAAGTCCAAACACCTCAAAGGCCCAAGTTTGCCCATACCTGATCAACACTCAAGACCTTGTCAAACGACAACTTCCCATGATTCCACATCATTGAGCCATGGCAACATTATTATTCCTATGTCTTAACTTATGTATTTTAATATGTATTTTATGGAAATACTAGCCGTCCCATGCCACGCGTTGCCGTGGCCAGTCTGTATATATGTGTTTTGTGTGTGTATATATGTGTTTATATGTGTCAGGCACGTAGCCGGGGGGGGGGGGGGGTCTTGGGGGGCTTCAGCCCCCCCCCCCCCCCCCCCGAAATTCTCATGATGGTCAGCGAGAAGGCCTTACTGGTACATTATTTAAACTGTTATGTTTATTCATATCATGATCTGATCACCATACTCAATATATCCCATAAACATGGGGGTATTGGGGTAACGATACAAAAGGTTTGCTAGCGTAGACCCTCTTTCACTCAGACTCAGCCCCCCCCCCCCCCCCTCCGAATCTAAATCCTGGCTACGGGCCTGATATATATCTGTGTGTGTGCATATGGGTGTATGTAGATGTGTGTGTTTATATGTGTATATGTATATTGTGTACATGTGCGTGCTTGTCTATATGCATATTTGTCGGTATATGTGTGTGTATGTATGTGTGCATGTGTATATTTGTGTGTGCATATGTACATGCATATATGTGTGTATGTATATGTATTTGTGTGTGCTTGGGTATATATGTGTGTATGTGTGCATGTGTATATGAGTGTATGTGTATATGTATATATGGTATATTTTGGGGGGTTTTAAGTCCATTCTGCTGGGGTTTTTTGTGTTTTTAGGGGCGATGAACACTCATTGGACTGTTAGGTGTATTGTGTCAAAATTTCGTGTCAATTCGTCCAGTGGTTTCTGAGTTTTGTTAATCTCACAAGCAAACATTACATTGGGTTGTTGTGGGTTTTTCCGGACTATATGGCCATGTTCTGGAGGCAATTTTTCTCCTGACGTTTCGCCCACATCTATGACAAGCATCCTCAGAGGTAGTGAGGTCTGTTGGAAGTAGGAAAAATGGGTTTATATATCTGTGGAATGACCAGGGTGAGACAAAGGACTTTTGTCTGCTGGGGCTAGCTGTGAATGTTTCAGCTGATCACCTTGATTAGCATTCAATGGCTTGGAAGGACCTGGGGGGAATCTTTTGTTGGGAGTGATTTTATGTGCCTGTTTGTTTCCCCTCTGTTGTTTTGCTGTTGTAATTTTTGAGTTTTTTAATACTGGTATTCAGATTTTGTTCATTTTCATGGTTTCTTCCTTTCTGTTGAAATTGTCCACATGCTTGTGGATTTCAATGGCTTCTCTGTGTAGTCTGACATGGTGGTTGTGAGAGTGGTCCAGCACTTCTGTGTTCTCAAATAATATGCTGTGTCCAGGTTGGTTCATCAGGTGCTCTGCTATGGCTGATTTCTCTGGTTGGAGTAGTTTGCAACAAAACAACAGAGGGGAAACAGGCACATAAAATCACTCTCAACAAAAGATTCCCCCCAGGCCCTTCCAAGCCATTGAATGCTAATCAAGGTGCTAATCCTTGCCTCACTACCTCTGAAGATGCTTGCCATAGATGCAGGCAAAATGTCAGGAGAAAAATTGCCTCCAGAACATGGCCATATAGCCCGGAAAAACCTACAACAACCCAAACATTACATTTTTGTTTATATAGAAGATGTTTGAATATGTGTAGTCTATAGAGTATTTTGAAATGGTGGGTCTACACTGCCCTGCATCCCAGGATCCGATCCCAGATTGTCTATTTTGAACTGTATCATATGTGTCTACACTGCCAGATGTTGTGGAGAGAAGGAGGGAGGGAAGGTGGGAGGACTCTTGCTTTAATGGCAGAGAGAGAAAGGGAAGTCGAGGAGGGGTGGAGCCCTTGTGGTGTTTCCACCTCCCTCAAGCACAGCCAGGAGGGAGAAAGAGAGAAGAAGGCTGGGTCGCTTTCGCTTCTGCGTTGTGTGTTGTGGTATTTTGGGGGGAAACGTCGATTCCTAGGGGCACAAAGTCGGCCTTCTTTGAGGGTGAGATGCAGCACCAAACAGGTGCCAACTTTGTCCTCTCTTCAGGAGCCAAATGTCACTTCGCTCTTCAAGGAAAATTCTTGTCTTTGCTTCCTTTATTTCCTTCATGTTCTTTGAAGGAAGGCAGTGAGACATTTCAGTGCCACCGCCAGTGCCCTCAGGGTTGAATTTCAACGAAATTATCTCAGGTGAGGGGACGAAGTCCCCTCACCTGAGATAATTTCGTTGAAATTCAACCCTGAGGGCACTGGCGGTGGCACTGAAATGTGTCATTTCCTTCAAGAAAGAACTCTTCCTTCCTTATTTCTTTGCCTACACCATACATGGTGTAGTTTTGACTTTGCTTCCCTTTGGAGGCTGAGAGTGTGTGACTTTGTTGGCCTAAGACAGGTTTCGTGGAGACCCGGCAGCCGTGAAAGCCGCCTTAGCTGAGTAACACTCTCTCAGCCTCAAAGGAAAGGCTAACTGTGAAACAATCCTGTGGTAAAGTTTGCCTTTGGTCGGAAACAACGTATCGAAGGCTCCTTCCACACAGCCGTACAAAATCCACATTGAACTGGATAATATGGCAGTGTGGAGTCAGATAACACAGTTCAAAGCAGATATTGTGGATTATCTGCCTTGATATTCTGTGTGGAAGGGCCCTTAAATAGGCTTAAAAAAAGGAAGGGGTCTGAGGCTGTTAGGAATGGTGGGAGTTGAAGTCCAAAACATCTGGAGGGCCTAAGTTCGCCCATACCTGGAGTAGATGTACTATTGTTGTGCATATTGGGATACTTTGTGCTTTTCCTGCATGGCAGGGGTTGGACTAGATGACCCCTGTGGTCTCCTCCAACTCTATGCTTCCAAGGCCCTAGTTCGTCCATACCTGATCTACATCAATACCTTGCCAAACGACAACTTCCTGTGATTCCACATCATTGAGCCATGGCGACATTATTATTCCTATGTCTAACTTTCGTTTTATGTATTTTAATGTGTATTTTATGGGAATATGTTTGAATCTTTGTGGTCTGTAGAGTGTTTTGAAATGATTCTGCATTTTGATTCTGTGTTTTAGCAATGCAACCTGCCTCAAACTATGAAAAAATACTATTTAAAAAACCACTTCAAGCCCTGAAGAGTGGCAGGTCACAAGTGAAATGTTTATTATTATTATTATTATTATTATTTCACAGTTTTTCTTGGTTTCTAGGCCCGTTCCTGGGATTTTTTTGGAGGGGGGGGGTCACGATTTGGAAAATTGCATTGGCTAGACAGGCTCAGCTCTCGTTTCTGTTGTTCATTCTACTATGCCATATAATCCAGATTATCAAAGTTGATAATCTACATTATCTGCTTTGAAGTAGATTATATGAGTCTAAACTGTTATATAATCCAGTTAAAAGAAGATAATCTGGATTTTATAGAGCAGTGCAGAAGGGATCTCAGGCCTTTTCTACACTGCCACTTAATCCAGATTATCAAAGCAGATGATCCAAATTATCTGGTTGAACTGGATTATATCCACACTGTGATATAAAATAATAATAATAGTAATAGTAATAATAATAATAATAATAATAACAGCAACAATTTATTTGTACTCTGCTCTATCTCCCCAGGGGGACTCAGGGTGGATAAAATCCAGATTATCCGCTTTGAACTGAATTATACACAGTATAGACTCATATAATTCCCTTCAAAGCAGGCAATGTGGATTATCTGCTTTGCTAATCTGTATTATATGTCAGCGTGAAAGGGGCCTAAGATTACACTGACTAAAAATGATAATAATAATAATTGTCATTATTATTTTATTTGTACCCTCCTTTCTTCTTGGTTCAAGGCAAGTTACAGATTATCAAAGCAGATAATCTGGATTATATATGGCAGTATAGTAGAAGGGGCCTCAGATATCCTGTATTAATGTGGCATGTCTCATTAAGAGCCACATCCAATGTTTCACGTGTGAGATGTATTCCACACTGGGCATGCGTATTCAGCAGCAGAGTAGCAAAGCACAAAGGTGGATGTCTTCACTGTATCTGGTTGTGATCCCTAGGTTGTGCCAGTCAGCTTTCACATCATATTATTTCCAGCACCATTTTGCAGTATGCAACCATACAAAATTTACTATATCTATATATATAAATTTGTTAGGGGCATCCAACGAGGAAACAAAACTCAAAAACCCCCCAACGAAACTTAACCAAAATTCCCATGCCCATAACACAACCCACAAGGTACAAACATATCTACTCAAAATGAAAAACAACACAACAACACACTCACAAAATGGCAAAACAACAAAACTCAAAAATCCCCCAACGAAACTTAACCAAAATCCCTGTTCCCATAACACAACCCACAAGGTACAAACATATCTACTCAAAATGAAAAACAACACAACAACACACTCACAAAACGGCAAAACAACAATCCCCCAACGAAACTTAACTAAAATCCCCGTGCCCATAACATAACCCACAAGGTACAAACATATCTACTCAAAATGAAAAACAACACAACAACACACTCACAAAACGGCAAAACAACAAAACTCAAAAATCCCCCAACGAAACTTAACCAAAATCATCGTGCCCATAACACAACCCACAAGGTACAAACATATCTACTCAAAATGAAAAATAACACAACACACTCACAAAACGGCAAAACAACTGAGCATGCGCATTGGCGCCCAGCCACAAGTTCCATCGCGCGCGCACATGGCCTTCCGGCCAACGTTCCCTCTGCGGAAACCATGCCCACTCCAAGCCCCGCCGCACCGCTTCCCGCACACACACACCCCCTGCCGCACACACACACGCAACCCCACGCTCCATCACTCCCCCCGCCGCCGCACACACACACACAACCCCACGCTCCATCACTCCCCCCACCGCCGCACACACACGCAACCCCACTCCCCCCGCCGCCGCACACACACACACAACCCCACGCTCCATCACTCCCCTGCCCCAATCTTACCTCCTTTTACTTCAGGCCACCTCCAAACCCCACCCCGCCCCTTCCCGCCCTGTCAAAATCTAGGAAAGATAGGATGGAAGGAAAGAAGGAAGAAAGAGAAAGGGAGGTAAAGAAAAAGGGGGAAGGAAGGGAAGTTAGAGGAAGAAGAAAAGGAAAGAAAAGGAAAGATGGAAGGAAAGAAAAGAGAGACAGCAGAAGAGAAAGAAAAAGGGAAGGAAGGAAAGAGATAGAGAAAGAAGAGGAGAAGGAAAGATGGGAAGGAAGGAAGGAAGGAAGGAAGGAAGGAAGGAAGGAAGGAAGGAAGGAAGGAAGGAGGGAGGGAGGGAGGGAGGGAGGGAGGGAAAGAAGGAGAGAAAGAGGGAAGATTGGCCACAGCAACACGTGGCGGGTAAAGGTTGTTATTTCTATTATTATTATTATGCTATTGTTCCTATGAGACCCTTTTAGGGGGAATGGGAGAGGTGTCAGGTCCCAGAGGCAATGCATTGCATTATTGTTATTGTTATGATGGTGGTGAAATAAAAGGAAATAAAAAGTGAAAGAAGGAAGCAAACAGGGAGGGAAGAAAGGCAAAGGAAGAAAGGGGGAGGGAATGAAGGAAAGAGAGAAGGATGAAACCAAGTAGTGAAAGAAGGAAAGAAAGAAAGAGGGAGAGAAGGAAGAAAGGAGAGAAAGGGGGAGGAAAAGGGGGAAGGAATAGGTAGGTACCTCTCTTTCATAATAGTCCAGATATCTACCTCAACTTTGATAAGTTTTACTATAGGCCACAGCAACGTGTGGCAGGGCACAGCTAGTATTACTATAATTCTTCAATTGTCTTGCGAAGATATTTATAAATATCTATGGTCATCCCAGGGGGGAAAAACGGAGACATCAAACACAACAGAAGGAGAACAACCCATTATAACATTATATAATCTGGGAAATCACCTTCTCGAAAAGGAACTTTTGTTGTTGTGTAATTTGTTGTTGTTTTTTTTAAATGACTCTGAAAGTCAAGGAGAAACTTCTTCATTTCAGATCTATAGTGTAATCCTGGCTCCTCCCTGTTCCCACTTCTCTTGATTCACTTGGATTAAGGGCACAGGACTACTGCAAAAGTGGGGTGTGCTTTTGCTGGAAGTTGATCCTAGAGATATGTTGGAGGACCAAGCGATTTCCAGGGCAAATAATCAAATTCACAAAATTTAAACCCACAAATGTAGATTTAGATAGACATACTAGAGACATGGATATTCTGCATAAAGGGGAAAGAAAAGAGGTGGTCAATGTCTTTATTATTATTATTATTATTATTATTATTATTATTATTATTTACAGTATTTATAAACCGCCTTTCTTACTCCTAGGGGGACTCAAAGCAGTTTACATATAAATAACGGCAAAATTCAATGCCTTACATTGGGCACCGATACGATGCCAATACAAACAATTACAATAGTAAAACCACAATTAAACATAAATCATAATTAAAACAATAAATCAACAAGCATTAAAACAGTCCCATCAATCAAATTGCCATTCCAGTCAATGTCTCTCTAAAATGCTACATACATCTACTGCCCAAAGGCCTGGTCCCAAAACCATAATTTTAATATTTTTCTAAAAGCCAGGAGGGAGGGAGTGGATCTTACCTCATTTGGGAATGTGTTCCATAAGGGGGGGAGAGCACAGTCGGGAAGGCCGTCTCTCGTCCCCACCAGATGCATTTGTGCTGTTGACAGGAGCGAGAGCAGGGCCTTCCCGGATGATCTTAGATTACGAGGTGGGACGTAGGGGTGGATGCGTTCGGAGAAGTAAGCTGGGCCAGAACCATATAGAGCTTTATAGGTCACAACCAGCACTTTGAATTGGGCTCGGAGCAGTGGAACTCTCTACCCCGGAGTGTGGTGGAGGCTCCTTCTTTGGAAGCTTTTAAACAGAGGTTGGATGGCCATCTGTCAGGGGTGATTTGAATGCAATATTCCTGCTTCTTGGCAGGGGGTTGGACTGGATGGCCCATGAGGTCTCTTCCAACTCTGATTCTATGATTCCGGAGAGGCTCTTCTCTCCCCCCTGCCTGTATCGCAAGTGTGACTTGTGGGGATGAGAGAGAGGGCCTTCTCTCTCGTCCTGCCCAGTGAAATTGTTTGTGTTTTAATGTTGGGTTTTATATTGTTTTGTCGCTTATTATATTGGTTTTGCATTTTATGTATTTTATTTTCTGGTTTTGTTATGCTTTTGTGTTATATTGTGTGTACTGCACTTATGAACATAGCCTCATGTAAGCCGCACCGAGTCCCACTGGGGGAGATGGAGCGGGGTATAAATAAAGTATGATTATTATTATTATTTCTTCATTTAAAAAGGGGGAAATTAATGGAAAAACCTTAAATCCATTAAATTTTCAAATAAAGTTTGCTCTTAAGTTCCAGGGACTTGGTCCCCATTATCAAATGTTTTCAACCCAATAATGATCTCATGTCCTTTCCATTTCTTTTCTATTTCGTATCTAATTTATGTGTTGTAGATATGATACACAGCATTTAAGAAGATCACCTTAAAGGAAATGTAAACATTTGACTGGTTGGGAGATTGATGGGAAATAGTGGAAATATCTCCTAGTGCTCCCTCCCTTCGATTTTTAGCTTGAGTGGGAACATCTGGGAGTGATCCTCTGTTGGCCTCTGCCCTCTCTATTTGTCAGGTAAGTAAGCTCACTTTGCTTTATTTGCACTTTGTCAGCTTATTTTGTCCTGGACGGAGGACATGACTGAGCAGCACCCTGAACACTAATAGTACTCTGAAGTGTTTTATTGCACAACTCACTTTTACAATAACGAATGGCAACACGAATCCAAAGACAAACATGAATGGAGTCCAAAGGGAACCTGTGAAAACATGCATATTGGTTTTAAAATTGTACATTTTCTTTCAAATCACCAAGTTTCCTTTAAAAAGTCAACCTGAGCAAAGGTATACTATAAATCCTCCATACTTGGGCACAGCTGGTTCTTTGTTGGAATAAGTCTCCCATGTAATGAACCTACAGCAGAAAAAAAGCTCTGTTCAGAAGTCCATCCAGTTGTGCGCTCTCTCAGCAACAACTCTTTAAAAGAGACTCTCCTCACAATTGCAAATATTATTAGAGCATAATTTTAATAGATAATTCCTTCCATTTAAAGGAGGGTGATAAAAGCACTGTTCCCTCAAAATCACAAAAGGAACCCAGGGCCTGTAAATTCCAACCAGAAGTAGATAAATAATGCCCTCCAATTGTGATTTCTGGTCTATTTTCACAAAAAATGGGACAGTTTAACCCAATGATGGGCAATCTTTTGAGCTTGGTGTGTCTATACTCGCCAAGAAAACCGAGCATAACTCGAGTGGGGTGTCACTTTGAGAAAAAAAACATAATTTCATGGTATTTATAGTTTAATAACAAAAAATTATTATTTTAATATATAACTGTATTTAATAATCCAAAAACTAATTATTTAACTTCCCTGCTTTTTTTTTTTATAATGCCAGATATCTCGGCATTATAGAAAAATGCTGGTGTAGGAGCCGAGGATTAAATGTCCTTCTTGGGATGCAGCCCCATCTTCTCTGTATGCGGTCGCATGCGGCTGTGTGTCATCGAAAATGGCTACACGTGTCAGTGCTGACACACGTGTCATAGGTTCGCCATCATGAGTTTAACCCATCAGAGGTCCAGAGTATGTGAAAATTGGGCCCATGATCTTTCTCAGGGTCCTTCCACACTGCCATATAATCCAGTTCAATGTGGATTTTATACGGCTGTGTGGAAGGGGCCTCTGATGTAAGATATCATTCTCTAGTTCATTATTCATATAGTGATTTCCCTTTGAGAAATCTTTTACAAATAATCTTAATTCAGTTTTCTTTGTTACATTATTTATTTTATTGTATGCCTTGTACATCCTCAAAGTGATTTCTAAATTGGATTAGAACTAATTCAAAAAACAGAGCAGGTAAATCCAACATCTTCATAATAATAAAATCTAACAGTGTCAAGAATATGTCTAGTAACACATAAATAAGAACACATCTAAAAGATCTCTTATTTCTCAGCCACTCTCCATTGCTTTGTTTTTACATTGTGTTATTTTACACCAATGTAGGAAATCAGAAGTATGAGAAATGTTGATTTGAGTCAGGCCCCTTCTGCCATATAAAATCGAGGTTATCTGCTTTGAACTGGATGATATGGCAGTGTAGATTCATATAATCAAGTTCAAAGCAGATAATGTGGATTATCTGCTTTGATAATCTGGATTATATGGCAGTGTAGAAGGGATCTCAGAGACAATTTTTAGGGGTAGATAGCAATATGAAGAGGGCACTACAGTTCAGGAATCCAAAGGGTTTATATATCCAAGGCAGTTGGCAGTATTATTAAGATACATGATAATTTCTAAAATGCCTACATAATGAAGGATTATGTGTCTGTAGAGTAAAATATCACGCAACCATACTTGCAAACTCATGTTATAAAGCTGCAGGAAAACAAAAGCTTTAAGATGCTTGACTTGAGAGACCTTTAACTTCCTACATGTGCATACATTTATTTTGTCCTTTGTCACCTAGTCAAACTGACATTGCGGTTGTTGCAGGGAGGGGGACACCATTCTGTTTGCCACCAAATGAATATTAACATTTGGGTATAAGCTTTTATTCTCTGAAGTGACCACAGTCTGTTTCCAACTGATGCGACTGGACATATAAGAGCCAGTTAGGCCCCTTCCACACAACTATATAAAAGCCACATTGAACTGGATTATACGGCAGTGTGGACTCAAATAACCCAGTTCAAATCAAATATTGTGGATTATCTGCCCTGATATCCGGGGTGATAAGCTGTGTGGAAGGGCCCTTAGACAGTACTAATCAAGGCCTCTTCCGCACAGCTGTTTAAAATCCCACAATAACTGCTTTGAACTGGGTTATCTGAGTCTACACTCAGATAATGTGGGATTTCCTATCTTGACATTTTGGGATACAGGGCTGTGTAGAAGGACCCTTGGATAACCCAGTCCAATGCAGATATTGTGGATTTTCTATCTTGATATTCTGGGTCATATGATTGTGTGGAAGGGTCCCAAGTCCGTCCAGTGATCACACTTGGAAAAGTTATCTCTTTAGAAGGGCCCAGGGTCCCACTGGAGATGGGACGGGATATAAATAAAGTTGACTTGACATAGTCATATCTTGTTTGGGGAATTTTGAGAATTGTCTTCCTAAGAAGTAACTTTCCAGTGCTGACACTTTATTGACTTAAGATCAAGCCCAGGAAGGGTTGGAAAAGACCCTTCTCTGATATCCTTGCATGTCTGTATCTAATCAGTATAATAGTCAGTTTGATTGGTCAATAATCTGACTGTGTAAAACAATTCCCTTTGTTCTTAAACAGGCAAAGTAGTAAACGCAACAGCCCAAGGAGCCAAGCATGTGTCTGGATGTAAAAAATTATAGAATAGATACAGGAATGGAGCTTGAGAATATATTATTATGATACCAAATGTGTGTTACAAGTGTACTGAGTTTTACAATCTCTAATTTCAGAAATTAATCACTGCTTGAGGGAATTTATCAGCTTGCCCAGATTTTGGTGTACTAACAAGTCATCGCTTCCTGCCCCAGGAAGACTATATTTGAGCAATGGAGAAAATAATTTCATGGTTAAGGAACTTGTGTCCTGGGAGTGAGACAGATGAAGGAAAATCAATTCTACAAAAAAGCCCAAGTGCTGAGGATAAGGAATCATACTATGCTAGCATCAGTGAAGGGGACTCTGCAGATGTGTCCTGTGTACCTTGGCCAGGCATCGCCAGCCGGGACTCTGTCACCTGTCCTACTTGCCAGGGTACTGGGAGAATCCCCCGAGGTAGGTGCAACTTCCAAGGCTTTTTTCACCCTCACTCTCTCCTTTGAAGCCAGTCTGAAAATTGTCATAAGTATGAAAAAGGGTTTTTTTCCACCTCAGTGAAACAGATCCTTCAGCTTGCGGATTAGTCCCACCTTTCTAGATTGTTTTTTGAGGCCTCTTAGTTAAAAAATATAGAAAAAAATATTTGGGGGGAGGGGGGGGGAATGTCATTTTCCATTTCAGGAAGCATCTAAGAGCAGAAATTTGACTACAAAATGGGAGACAGGGCTTCAAAGGTCTTTAATCCCCCACCATAGAACCATGAGATATTTCAAGGAAATTGGCTGTTGGGATTTTTCCACATGTCTTTGAGATTGATGCAGTCTGTTATGAATTCTTGAAGTGGAAAATAGATTGGCGGGTCTTTTCCAAAGGTGTTGTTTGATATAGAAATGGTCAGAACTATGAACTTTTTTGTTGGGTTTTCAAAAGGATACATTTAGGAGACTCCCCGCTCCACAACTATGGAGGGGTGACCTTGTGATATAATAATACTTTATTTCTAGACTGCCCTGTCTCCCCAAAGGAACTATAATGCCTATGTTTCTCCAATTCTGTCATTACATACTGGTGGAGGGAGTCAAAAGTCTTCTGATTTTTCTCTCCCCTTCTTTCCTGCTTCAGAACAAGAGCAACAGCTCGTAGCCCTCATTCCATATGGAGATCAGCGACTGAAACCCAGAAGAACGTAAGTCTGCGTTTTCACTGGTGATGCTCCATCTTCTTCCTTTCTATTCCCCACTTCCTGTGTGGAAGATGATCTGTCACTAGTGCTTATGATATGCTTTTAATGTTTTGTTGCAGGAAGCTGTATGTAACCCTTACAGTGGCCATTTGCCTGCTGATGACATGTCTCATGATGTATTTCCTGTTCCCACGCTCCATTGCAGTGATCCCCAGTGGTCTCAATGCCTCTTCCATCTCCTTTGACAATTCTACTCCCAGTATCACCCTCAATATGACTGTGAGTAGCTTGTGGCTGTGTTGTTTGTTTATTTATCGTATCAGGAGTGAACCAAGGGTATAGTTGTAATGTATTTTAAAAACTTGGCATTATACTAAATGTCCTTTGACCAGTAGCTGGCCACTTGGAGTGCCTCTGGTGTTGCTATAATAAGATCCTCCACTGTGCATGTGGCAGGGCTCAGGCTGCATTGCAATAGATCAGGGGTCCACAAACTTTTTAAACAGAGGGCCAGGTCACAGTCCCTCAAACTGTTGGAGGGCTGGATTATAATTTGAAAAAAAAAAACATGAATGAATTCGTATGCACGCTGCACATATCTTATTTGTAGTGAAAAAAAAACACACTTAAAAACAGTACAATAATTAAAATGAGGAACAATGTTAACAAATATAAACTTATTAGTATTTTAATGGGAAATGTCAGCCTGCTTTTGGCTGATGAGATAAGATTGTTATTGTTGTTATGTGCTTTCAAGTCATTTCAGACTTAGGTTGACCCTGAGCGAGGGCCGGGTAAATGACCTTGGAGGGCCGCATCCGGTCCCCGGGCCTTAGTTTGAGGACTCCTGAAATAGATGGTCTGTGGTTTGCTCTTCTCCATACTTTTAAATGTTAATATTATTTTAATATGATCTATCAGATCATTAACATAACATGCATGTATTGTTGTGATTAATTTAGTACTGTATATGTTGGTGCTCTTAGAAACAATAAAGTTTCTAGGTTCAAATTTCCAGAGGGACATGTAGTAGTAGTAATAATAATAATTTTATTTCCTACCTGCCTCTCCTTGAGGCCGGTCACATGTACTCTGTGATCTAGTTACCTTCGAGAAGGATTATATTTGGCCACTTAAAGTAGCATTTACACTGTACTTTAAAGTATTGTGTTTCTTCCACTCCCTCAGTAATATATGCAGTAGATTAGTTTGCAGTTGCATGCCTGCCATTCCCATGCTATGTATATTGCAAAATGTGTACATTAGTGACTCAGTAACTTACTGTAAATGTTCTATTGCTCTACATTAGTGCAGGCAAAGTGTGCTCCCCAAAGACAATCCAGTGATCAAAAATGTAGTTGTTTTCAACAACAACAAAAATGTTTGAAAGCAGGTATATGGGCTGTTTCCACAATGTGTGGGTCCCTCTAGCCCAGTGGTTCTCAACCTGTGGGTCCCTAGGTGTTTTGGCCTACAACTCCCAGAAATCCCAGCCAGCTTACCAGCTGTTACGATTTCTGGGATTTGAGGGCCAAAACATCTTGGGGACCCACTGCTCTAGTCCAATTGAGACCCAGGAAATACTTTTTTTAAAAGGAAGTTAACAAGATAGTTCCAGAATTCAAAATAATGCTTCTAGATCAAAAAATGATCCAGAAAGGTCCAAACCTGCTAAAGATGCCCCTATATCACCTAGGCCTAGAGAATTTTGTTGTTTATTCATTCACATACTTCCAACTCTTTGTGACCTCGTGGACCAGCCCACATCAAAGCTCCTTGTTGGCCATCGTCACCCCCAGCTCCTTCAAGGTCAAGTCAGTCACTTCAAGGATACCCTCCATCCATCTTGCCCTTGGTCGGTCCCTCTTAGTTTTTCCTTCCATTTTCCCCAGCATCATTGTCTTCTCTAAGCTTTCCTGTCTTCTCATGATCTGGCCAAAGTACTTCATCTTTGCCTCTAATATCCTTCCCTCCAATGATCATTCGGGCTTTATTTCCTGGAGGACGGACAAAAATGTGTGTGTGTGTGTGTGGGTGTGTGTGTGTATGGAAGCAGGCTCTCCAAGGCGTCCTGGGGGCTCATGCATCCCACTAGCCTTTCACAGTCACCTCCACCTATTTTGTATTAGCCATGTCCCATGTTTTAGACTGTTTAGCAGGTTTGGAGTCTAAGGAAAAGGTATAAAATGCAGAATGGTAGAGGAAAGGCATATGGACTAAACGTTCATGTCAGATCTTGAAAGATTGATGTGTTTATGAAACAATGCAGGACTTCCTGCAATCTGGTTAAAAGGTGAATGCCACTTCTGATGGTTTCTAAGGGCCCATCCACACTGCCATATAACCCAGAATATCAAGGCAGATAATCAACAATATCTGCTTTGAATTGGGTTATCTGAGTCCACACTGTCCTATAATATAGTTCAATGTGGATTTGATACAGCTGTGTGGAAGGGGCTTCGATAGGTTAATGATCCTCTCTCGCTCTTTTTCTTTTCCAAAACCCTCCCTGTCAAAAGCAGATGGTTCCTGTTGATTTTGAGCAGCAGCTGATGAGGTTAAATTAGGAGTACCACCTGACGTTTAACATGACATTTTACCTATTGTTCATTTCACTGTAACTCAGGCCCCTTCTACACTGCCACATAATCCAGTTTATCAAAGCAGATAATCCAGATGATCTACTTTGAACGGGATTATATAGCTTTAGTCTTCACTGTATATAAACCAGTTCAAACCAGAACATCTGGATTTTATATGGCAGTTTAAAAGGGACCAGGGAGAAACCTATTCCAGGTATTTTCTTAGTCAGAACATGGGAAAGTTCCTTTTTTTAACTACAATTCCCATCTATTCCCCACTAACATAGCTACAAAGATTCTGAGTTGCAGTCCAAATATACAATTTTGCCAGCTTCTGTTTCTTGGTGGCAAAAAAAGCCAATGGGATTTTGGCCTGCATCAATAGGAGCATAGTGTTTAGATCTAGGGAAGTAATGCTACCCCTCTATTCTGCTTTGGTTAGACCACATCTGGAATATTGTGTCCAGTTCTGGGCAATTCAATTCAAGAGAGATATTGACAAGCTGGAATGTGTCCAGAGTAGGGCGACTAAAATGATCAAGGGTCTGGAGAACAAGCCCTATGAGGAGCAGCTTAAGGAGCTGGGCATGTTTAGCCTGAAGAAGAGAAGGCTGAGAGGAGATATGATAGCCAAGTATAAATATGTGAGAGGAAGCCACAGGGAGGAGGGAGCAAGCTTGTTTTCTGCTTCCTTGGAGACTAGGATGCGGAACAATGGCTTCAAACTACAAGAGAGGCGATTCCATCTGAACACGAGGAAGAACTTCCTGACTGTGAGAGCCATTCAGCAGTGGAACTCACTGCCCCGGAGTGTGGTGGAGGCTCCTTCTTTAGAAGCTTTTAAACAGAGGCTGAATGGCCATCTGTCAGGAGTGATTTGAATGCAATATTCCTGCTTCTTGGCAGGAGGTTGGACTGGATGGCCCATGAGGTCTCTTCCAACTCTTTGATTCTATGATTCTATGAAATACAACCCCTACCCTGCCTTACAGATAGGAGCTACGCAATTGTTGTGTATTACATAGCACCTTCCTCTTGAAATATCTGCATCAGTGGCACAATGGTGCCTATTACAAGAAAGACTTCTGTTGAATGGATGGACGCCAACCAGTTCTTGTGTCAGATCACCACTTCTCCTCACCTGCTTGTCTTTCTCTTCAGAATATCCTCAATGTGACAAACAACAACTTTTACCCAATACGTGTGATTCAGCTAGCTCTTGAAGTCTTGCACAAGACACTGGTGATTGGGAAAAACACAGTGATGACCCAACTGGACATCCGACCCCTGCAAGGTGCTCAGGTGAATATTTGTGTGGGCGTGTTTGCTTGGCTGGATCACATGGGCTGCAGTTGAACACACACCATTAACATTCTGTCTGTTTCTTTCTCAATTTATTTTTAGATACTTTACAATGTCTCCAGTACAATCCTGGATAATAACACTTAGTAAGTATATCTGAGACAGCTGTCTCTGGGGTTGGAACTATTAATCCTTCTTAAGTAGTCCTATCAAGTAAAGGACACCTTCCCTCTTTTTGTATTACTGTGGCTGGCTGTTAACATGTAAATCAACAGTTGGTTGATTTACATGTTGCAGACTTAATTGAGATTTCTTTTTAAAGTATAGAGTACGTAATAAATAACCTCAGTTTGAGCAGGGTTTTTTTTTCTTGGTCAAATTTTATAATACAGACTATCCTCATTACAGTAATGTAGCATAGTACCCCAAAAACTTACAGAAACAAGTACAAGGTACATCAATATTGACCAAGATCTAGGTAGATTTTATTGCTGTTTGGTTTAAATGGAACAAGGTTTGCATTAATTAACTGGGGTTTGTTTGTTTTTACTTGTAGGAAGACAGGCATTTCGTTTTTACCCTCAATGACAAACTATCTGTTAACTTTGGGCTCTTCCACACAGCCATATAGCCCAGAATATCAAAGCAGAAAATCCCACATTATCTGAATGTAGACTCAGATAACTCAGCTCAAAGCAGATATTGTGGGATTTTTCTGCCTTGATATTCTGGGATATAGGACTATGTGGAAGGCCCCCTAGAATGTATTAAAAATAAAACCTGGAAGAAAAACCACACACACACACACACACACACACACATATATATATATATATATATATTCTAGTTTACTGTAGAGAGCTCAGCTGCTATTGGTGTATTTCCCAAGCACTGCAATTTTGTTTGGTAATGACACTGGTGACTGAGCACATCTTTGATTAGATTAATCTAATTATTTCAGTTTGCCAGATGGTTGCAGAGCCCAGTCTGTCTTCTTCTGTGCTCAAATAGGGCTAAGTCAACATCACAATAATCTCCCTCCATTATGGGAAGATCAGGTTTCAGGTGGATTTATTTGCGGGAATTGTCACCATCCCCAGCCTTTTGCTGACATACAAGATTATTTTAAACTCAGGTTGGTTTTGGAGCTCTTGTTAGCATAGACAAACATTAACAGCTGTCCAGTGGCACAGGAGACTTCTTTTATCTTGGGCCCCTTCTACACTGCCATATATTATCAAAGCAGATAATCCACATTTGAACTGGAATATGTGGCAGTGTGGATTCAGATAATTTAAAGTACCATATATACTCAAGTATAAACTGACCCGAATATAAGCCGAGACACCTAATTTTCCCACAAAAAACCGGGGAAAACATATTGACTTGAGTATAAGTCGAGAATGGGAAATGCAGCAGCTACTGGTAAATTTCAAAATAAAAATAGATACCAATAAAAGTGCATTAACTGAGGCATCAGTAGGTTAAATGTTTTTGAATATTTACATAAAACTGTAATTTAAGATAAGACTGTCCAACTCTGATTAAAACAGTATTCTAACCTTCAATGTAAATGTTCTTACGTATCCTTCCAATAATAATAAAGAGAGTAAAAAATGAATGTAATAACAATAATAATAGAGTAAAATAATGGAAATGTAATAATAGTAATAATAGAGTAAAATGATAAATGTTATAATAACAATCATAATAAATAGAGAAAAATAATGACTGTAATAATAATAGAGTAAAATATAAATGTAATAATAATAAAAATAGAGTAAAATAATAAATTTAATAATAATAGAGTAAAATTATGTATATGTAATAATAATAATAATAATAGAGTAAAATGATAAATGTAATAAAAATAATAATAACAGAGTAAAATAATAAATAACTTTGACTCGAGTATAAGCCGAGGGGGGCTCTTTCAGCCTAAAAAACGGCTGAAAAACTAGGCTTATACTCGAGTATATACCGTAGATATTGTGGGATTTTCTGACATGATATTCTGGGTAGTATGGCTGTGTGGAGGGGGCCTCTAGTGACCTTTTTGGATACCTTTTACATTTGTCTGCAGTTTGAGGCTGGGAACAATCTGTGAAATGAATTCTTCTTTGTTACTAGCCTGCTTGCACAGTTATGGTAGCTGTTGGGTCATTCTTGTACAATTCAGTTTTTTTCTGCATTATATAACTCTTGGATGTCCATTGTCCATCATGCCTCACCTGCGGTGTGTGTGCTTGTGCGTGCTAACCCAACGGCTCCCTCTTGGAGAACTTGATCAGTGGCCAAGAATAATCTGCATAGAGTTTGTTTGGGAGCCCAATTCTACCATTAACCGTAAAGAGATGCTGGGCCCTATCAGCAAAAGAGCTGGAATGCTTCTCTGTGTATCATTTACCACCGACAAATCTTATGCTATAGCAGTAACCTGTGCCAGTGCTAGTACTGAAAGAACCCTTGGGGAACTGAATCCAGTTCTAGAACTTGACACCATCTACCCCACCCAGTACTGAGTAGCTGTTTTAGGTTATATATTCCTTCAGCACTGCTTCCAGGAGTGGAGATGTTGAGAACAAAACAGGTATATATTTGCATACAAAATGGCAAAGCTTGGGAAAGCTACTGTTTTGGATGACAAGTCCTACAATTTCTCTGTAGCTATGCAGACTGGGGGAATCTAGGAAGTGTAACTCATAGAAATAATATTGCTAAATTGAGCATATCATGCCACTGAGCTATGGGTTCTCTCTGCTTGCAATTGCTAGTGTAAAGCATTCCAATTACAACCACACAGCTAAGCAAAGCTATTGCAGCTCAGTTCATGCATACAGGGATGTTGAATATACTGATAAGCATATCTGAAACCGAAAAACTACTCCCTTCTCTGTTTTCTTTCAGCAAAATATGCACGTGGTCTAGAATAAAAGTTCACAATGTTCTACTGCACATACAGTAAGTTCGTATTTCTTGGCAATACCTGATCTGACTCGTTAACCTTGCCTTTTTATGTTACTCTGACTGGTTTCTGTTTATTTTGTGACACAATCATATGAAGCTAGTGCAAATATGAACCACCGCAGAGCTCAAGATCTTCTGGGGAGGCCCTGCTCTTGGTCCCACGATCATCACAGGCGCGTTTGGTGGGGACGAGAGACAGGGCCTTCTCAGTAATTGCCCCTCGGCTATGAAACTCCCTTCCTAATGAGATCAGGTCAGCCCCCTCCCTCTTGTCCTTTAGAAGGATTATAAAAACGTGGTTGTGTGACCGAGCCTTTGGGACTGTACAATGAGGCAGCGATAGGAACCCTTAGTATGCCAACCAAATTCGATATGGTTGTTGAGACAGTTTTAACTAGTGGATTTTAACATTAAGATAAGTGATTTTAATGCTTTTGTATGTGTATGGTCTAATATGTTTCGGCATTGAATGTTTGCCGTTTATATGTTGTGTTCTGCTCTGAGTCCCCTTCGGGGTGAGAAGGGCAGAATATAAATGCTTTAAATAAATAAATAAATAAATAAATAATAGCAAATATTGGCAACAATATTTATTTCTAGTTCCGACTAGAAATAATCCCAGATTGAAGTCCACCACTAGTTGTCATCACTGTCGTAGGAAAAAATTGTCTCTGTTTCGGTTGAGAGGCACAGGAATCCAAATGTAGATTCCTGGACTGCGCCCTGCAATCACCGCACATACTCAGAATATTTTATTTCAATATTTATTTATAGAAAAGAAAATCCTGGGATTGAATCCTGGATTTACATTGAGCCATGGCTGGGAGGCCATGGCAATGTAAAAGTTGGGGATTTCTGTGTGTTTAGTGGCTTGTAGAACAGATTAGGGAGATATGTTATGGTTAGTTAAAGGCTTTATGTTTGCATTTGCTATTCCCTTGAACATTCATTTCTTTCTCTCCCACCAGAGGTACTCTGACTTGCTCTTATCTCTCACACACGGAGCAGCTGTCCTTTGAAAACTACCAGTATGTGGACTGCAGAGGCAATGCCATCATCCCCATTATGTCATGAATCTACAGCTCTCTGTGGCTGCTGTGAACTCCTAGGGGAGCTGCTGCTGTGGGCCTGCCTTTGGTTCTCTTCGGTGAAAAGGCTGCTGCATCATTTTCAGCCCATCCATGGGACTCAGGTGGGAGTGGCAGGATGAAAGGATCTGCAGCTTTGATTCAATATTACCAAGAAGGCAGCATCTGTGGCAGGACATGTCTTCTCATTTAAAGATCTGAGGACATTATTGACTAAAAGGAGCAGCTCTATTACATCCCACTGTGTAATGCACAGAAATGCAGGATTGTGTGAAGGAACTTGCTTAGAGCTGTGCTGCATGACGCATTGGCTGACTGCTGAAATTGCATTGACCTTTTGTAAATGTTTCCTGGAAGCTGCTGGCCTGGAGCTTGATTTATCAGTCCTTGAAGGGCTGGAAGCTGACCTCTAAGGCTTCTTCATTGGTTAAAACTATGTTTGCCCATATTTAACCAGGAGGGAGGAACTTTGTTTGGACTTTGCACCATGACTTCAGCAGGCAAGCACTTGTTGGAATGAAGCACTGTGTGTATTCTTCTCATCCCTTATTCTTCTCCCCCATCAATTGGTCAGCGTTTTGTAGTGTGTCCACAAAGAGATTGGGGGAGGAGAGTATATAGCACAGAGAAGTCTTAGGAAACCACAAATAATTCCATGTTTAATGTCTATGTTTTAAAAATCCATCTTTCTACATCCAAAACTCACTCACTTTGTCTCCCCCCTTTTGAGTAGAGAGAGAAGAAAAATAAAGTTCTATTGATATCATTTTTGTCTGGGCAATGTGGACATTTTCCAAAATAAATAGTTTCATGCATTGTTATCTGAGTTAGTGTGGTATGTTTATCTTGGCTTACATACATGGAAGTCAGTTAGGAGCATGTCTGCAGTGCTATCTGGTGGACAATGGGAGGTATTGCAAGAAAGAAATACCAATAGAAATACCAATAGAAAGAAATACCAATAGATATAGGAGAAAAATTGCCTCCAGAACATGGCCATATAGCCCGGAAAAACCTACAACAACCCTACCAATAGATTGTCGAAGGCTTTCATGGCCGGAATCACTGGGTTGTTGTAGGTTTTTTCAGGCTATATGACCATGTTCTAGAGGCATTTTCTCCTGACGTTTCGCCTGCATCTATGGTAAGCATCCTCAGAGGCACCTCACTACCTCTGAGGATGCTTGCCATAGATGCAGGTGAAACGTCAGGAGAAAGTTATTACTATTATTATTATTAACTTTATTTGTACCCCCGCTAACATCTCCCGAAGGACTCGATGCGGCTTACACAGGCCAAGGCCTCAATAAAACAACAGCATAACAAAAACACGTAACTTAAAGCAAATCAAACAATAGCAGTAAACAATAGAAACGACACACCATAACACAATAAAACTAGGGCCTCTAGAACATGGCCATATAGCCCGAAAAAACCTACAACAACCCAATGCCAATAGACTCGTCTTGTTCCTTTCATACACTGCCATTTCTTAGGAATTCCCATTCTTTATTGACTCAGAGTATCAGAACAGTATTGTCCTATGATTGTTGTAATCAACTGAGTTCTCCTTGCCCATTTTCATTCCAGACCTAATTTGTGATAAATATTATTTATTTATTCATGTAGACATCAAGGGGATGGGCAAAGTGCAAACTTTTTTGTAACTCACTCCGACTATAGGAAATTCTACTGATTTTTCCAGAGGCAATCTTTTTGCAAGTTTCAGGATTGGCAGGACCCAAGCCCCATGAACACAACAATCTAGAAGCATTTCCGTTTCAATCTCATTATTTCAATTTTCACATTTTTCACCAAGGTCAAGCCTTTTAGAGACCCAAATTTGACCCTTGGACTTACCACAGAGACTGCTTTTCCCTCCCATTCTAATAAAAGATTGTTATTCATAAATTGTACATGCTTCCATAGCTTCCTTTGGGCTGAGGCAGCATGCTTAATGATGGATAGCCCCTAGATTGTCCCGATGTGAGGTTTCTCTTCTTGTGGAACAGAGCAGTTACGGTAATTACTTATTTCCTCTTTTATGCAGCAAAATTATGCTAACTCATTATTTAAAAATGAAAAGGAGGGAAATGAGTCACCAAGGCCCATGTCACTTCCCCTGGTTAGGAAACAGTAGTTTGTCTTGGATGAAGAAATAATTTTCTAATCCTCTACCCTACCCCGCCAGCTTTAATCAGCAAGAGGCAATATAAATATGATTAGCAAACAAGTAGGGAGCCCCTGGTGGCGCAGTGGGTTAAACTGCTGAGCTGCTAAACTTGCTAACCAAAAGGTTGCAGGTTCAAATCGGGGAGTGGCATGAGCTCCCACTGTTAGGCCCAGCTTCTGCCAACCTAGCAGTTCAAAAACATGCAAATGTGAGTAGACCAAAAGGTCCCACTCTGGAGGGAAGTTAATGGTGCTCCATGCAGTCATGCTGGCCACATGACCTTGGAGGTGTCTATGGACAATGCCAGCTCTTCAGCTTAGAAATGGAGATGAGCACCAACCCCCAGAATTGGGCACAATTGGACTTAATATCAGGAGAAAACCTTTACCTTTACTGGCAAACAGGTATTTCTTTCCAGAAGCCCTTTGAATGTGACTTACTTGCAAGTATCTGTCACTCCTTCCCACCTGTTACCAAGGAGGCTGTCGGAACTTTGAACCGGTCGAAATTGAATCCAGACAAGACAGAGGTCCTACTGGTCAGTCGTAAGGTCAGTCGTAAGGCCAAACAGGGCATAGGGTTACAGCCTGTGTTGGATGGGGTTACACTCCCCCTGAAGACGCAGGTTCGCAGCTTGGGTGTGACCCTGGATTCATCGCTGAGTCTGGAACCCCAGGTCTCGGCAGTGGCTGGGATAGCTTTTGCACAGTTAAAACTCATGCGCCAGCTGCGCCCGTACCTTGGGAAGTCGGATCTGGCTACGGTGGTCCATGCTCTTGTCACATCCTGAATAGATTACTGCAACACGCTCTACGTGGGGTTGCCTTTGAAAACTCTTCGGAAATTGCAATTAGTCCAACGGGCGGCAGCTGATTACTCACCGGAGCGTCATACACCCCCCTGCTGTGCCAGCTCCACTGGCTGCCGATCCCTATACGGCTCCGGTCCAGCGTATCTGTCCAAACGTATCTCCTTCTACGTCCCACCTCGGAGCTTAAGATCGTCTGGGGAGGCCCTGCTCTCAGCCCCGCCTTTGTCTCAAACACACTTGGCGGGAACGAGGGCCTTCTCGGTGGTGGCTCCCTACCTGTGGAATTTGCTCCCCGGGAAAATTAGGTCATCATCATCCCTCCTCACCTTTAGAAAAAAGGTTAAAACGTGGCTGTGGGACCAGGCCTTTGGGCAATCAGGTTAAAGGACAATTGATAATGTTGACTATGGCATGGAAGAGGATTTGGATAAGTTAAGCAGAGTAACCATTAGTAGATGGCTAGCTAAACAGCCACCAGACGGGCAATAGCTAATCAGAGTGTAAGTATACTGTTTTAATCTTTATTTATTAATGTTCATGTATCATTGTTATATTTGTTATTCTGTATTTTATGATGCGGCATTGAATTATTGGCAATTATAAGCCGCCCTGAGTCCCCCCAGGGGTTGAGAAGGGTGGGGTAAAAATGTTCAAAATAAATAAATAAATAAAATAAGTAAACATCAGATAATTAGAAAAAGAATTCCCTGTTGTCATGGAGCATGGTTTGAATAACACCATATAACACAATTTTTGTTCCTAGGTTATTAATGTCATTTCCTAGTTGGTTCTATCATAAAAAATATGGACAAAGTTTAAAAACTGCAAAAAACTTTGTTTTTGTGGGACATCCTTCAGCAGATTTTGCTATAGTTTTTCAAGGAATATTTCATCCAGTCTCAACCAATTGAAAATAGTTTATGGCAGCCACAAAAATGAAGTTTCTGGAGTAGAACAACTATGTTCAAAATAAGTACCACACAATTAAACAGAAATAACACTTTCAAACCAGGAACAGTTTTTTTCCAGATTTTGTTATAGCGTACTATAGCATTATATGAAGTGATATATGGAATGTTTTCAAAATTGTTTCCAGCTAATTTTGTCTGTGGCATATGCATGTGCATGTACATGCTTTCAAATTTCTATTCCAGGAATACTCGTAGGTAGTTTGTCATTACCTTCAGCACCTTATAGTCATTTGTGGCTAACTATCAAAGAAGGAAAACGTGGAGGCCGTGACAGACTTTGTATTTCTAGGTGCAAAAATTACTGCAGTTGCAGACTGAGCCAGGAAATCAGGAGATGCTTACTTCTTGGGAGGAGAGCAATGACCAATCTAGATAAAATAGTGAAGAGTAGAGACATTACACTGGCAACGAAGATCCGCATAGTCAAAGCAATGGTATTCCCCGGTCACCTACAGATGTGAGAGCTGGACCATAAGGAAGACTGAGTGAAGGAAGATAGATGCTTTTGAACTGTGGTGTTGGAGGAAAGTTCTGAGAGTGCCTTGGACTGCCAGAAGATCCAACCAGTTCGTACTTCAGGAAATAAAGCCCGATGCTCATTGGAGGGAAGGATAGTAGAGGCTAAGATGAAGTACTTTGGCCACAACATGAGAAGACAGCTTGGAGAAGACAATGATGCTGGGGAAAATGGAAGGAAAAAGGAAGAGAAGCCGACCGAGGGCAAGATGGATGGATTGTATCCTTGAAGTGACTGGATTGACTCTGAAGGAGCTGGGGGTGGCCACGGCCAACAGAGAGCTCTGGCGTGGGCTGGTTCATGAGGTCACGAAGAGTCAGAAGCAACTGAACAAATGAACAACAACAAATCCAAGAACTAACCAGAGCTGATCCTGCTTAGTTTCCAAGATTATCTGGGATCTGGTTCTTTGAGATCATTTAGGCCCCTTTGCAATGGTAAAGAGTCACAGAGCCAATGCAATTGAAAGCTTTGTTTTATAATTCATCCTCTATCACAAAAATGGGCAAATGGACTATAGACATGATCATTTATCATTAGCTATGCTAGATAGGACTAATTGCTGCCACAAACTAAGTTTCTGAATAATTACAGTTGCCCATTTCTACTACAAGAGAGATATTGATAAGCTGGAATGTGTCCAGAGGAGGGTGACTAAAATGATCAAGAGTCTGGAGAACAAGTCCTATGAGGAGTGGCTTAAAGAGCTGGGCATGTTTAGCCTGAAGAAGAGAAGGCTGAGAGGAGATATGATAGCCATGTATAAATATGTGAGAGGAAGCCACAGGAAGGAAGGAGCAAGCTTGTTTTCTGCTTCCCTGGAGACTAGGACGCGGACCAATGGCTTCAAACTACAAGAGAGAAGATTCCATCTGAACATGAGGAAGAACTTCCTGACTGTGAGAGCTGTTCAGCAGTGGAACTCTCTGTCCCGGAGTGTGGTAGAGGCTCTTTCTTTGGAAGCTTTTAAACAGAGGCTGGATGGCCATCTGTCAGGGGTTATTTGAATGCAATATTCCTGCTTTTTGGCAGGGGGTTGGACTGGATGGCCCATGAGGTCTCTTCCAACTCTTTGATTCTATGATTCAGATTCTCATCCACCCTTTCTCCAAACCAGGGGATAAATAACTGGACAAGTTTGTTTCATTACAAATATTCTTACTACTGACATCCATCACTTCCTTTTCAGAGAAGCGAGGCTGCTCTCCAGCCACAATTCACAATTATGGCTGGACATATTGTAGGTTTTGTCCCCGTCTGGAAATATTGTCGGTTTTGCCTCCCACAAAAAAGATAAGTAGCCGCTCTATAATAGCTGAACATTTCAAGGACCAGCAATGGGGAAAAGCCATAACTTGGTTACACCCAGTTTCACACAAATGAAATATATTTATAATATTATAATGTAATACAATATAATAATAATAATAATAATAATAATAATAAATATTATAATTATATATTTATATTACATGTAATATTATTACTAATAATATTACAATATAGTAGTATGGTGCAATATAACAATATTTAATGCTGATTTTGTACTATGCTAATAATATAATATATTGTATGTAATATATACCTTGTAAGCTGCTCTGAGTCCCCTTCAGGGTGAGAAGGGCGGCATATAAATCTATATAAATAAAAATGTAATGTTCGTTTGTGGGATTAACATAACTCAAAAACCACTGGATGAATTTACATGAAATTTGGATACAAGACACCTAACAGGTGCATAATTAGCACAGGTATGTTTTTCACTAAAAAAAATGATTTTGTCATTTGGGAGTTGTAGTTGCTGGGATTTATAGTTCACCTACAATCAATGAGCATTCTGAACCCCACCAACGATGGAATTGAACCAAACTTGTCACACAGAACTCCCATGACCAACAGAGAATACTGGAAGGGTTTGGTGGGCAGTGTCCTTTGGTTTTGGAGTTGTAGTTCACCTACATCCAGAGAGCACTGTGGACTCAATCAATGATGGATCTGAACCAAACTTGGCACGAATATGCCCAAATATAAACATAGATGTAGTTTGGGGAAAATAGACCTTGACCTTTGGGAGTTGTAGTCACTGGGATTCACAGGTCACCTACAATCAAAGAGCATTCTGAGCCCCAACAATGATAGAAATAGGCCAAACCTCCCACACAGAACCCCCATGTGGGCCACAGCAACGCGTGGCAGGGGACGGCTAGTGTCGTAAATAAATAAATAAAATGAGCCATGCTTTGGGTCTGCAACCTGGGAGAGTTTTTTTTATTGCAAGGTAAGGTGAGTTCCCAATGCATGGAATCATTAACTCTTTGCCATTCTGTCTTGCACCACTGATGTCAGCAACACTGAGTTCCAATTCAGAGCTACAGAAGAGACATTCTTCCGGCAGCTATCTGCTGCTCTGCAGTTAACGCTGTTGTACATACTCAGTGGCCTAGAAAAGAACAGAGACCATCGGTACCACATGGTTATTGTGTAGTGTCAAAGGACTCACATGCTCAACTTCAGTTAAGTCATCTGATGCATCCTAGCTATCACGTTCTTCTAAGAAAAGCTGCTTTTTTATTAAGAGGAACAATATGTCAGATCTGACTGCCAAGGGGAGTAATTTATTTTGAATTATCAGATCTGTGTTTCATATCTACAATTTCCTTCACTGCTTCTCTTTGGTCTCCAGAGGACCAGCCATCTCACGTCCATTTATGAGGGTTGAATGAAAAGTAATACCTCCACCTTCGTTACTTGGGTTTGGATGGGAATAGTTTAATAAACCAAACGCAGAAATCATCCTTAGAATGTGCTCTTTAACTACCACTATTCACTTTCTCACATAATTACCAGACAATTGGATGTATTTCTGCCAATGATGAACAAGTCATCCCAGAAGAAGTCGACACTCTGTTTCCGCAACCCATCGTGCACAGATCTTCTGATAGCCAAGCAAAGCAATAATGTGACCCACACGTTCTTGTGAAATTCTGATTATGCTTGAAATTTCTATCTGAGTGATACAACAATCGTCCTGAATCAATTTGTCAACCTTTTGCTTGTGAAACTCAGTGGTTGCTGTCACAGGACGTCCAACTCTTTGTTTGTCACGCAAGTCAGATGTTCCCACCTCAACATCTTTAAACTTACTTATCCAACAACGCACAGTACGCACATCAACACAATCACTATAAACAGCTTGCATTCTCTGATGAATCTCCTTTGAGGTGAAACCTTCTGCTGTTCAAGAATTCAATGACTGCACGTTGCTTAAGTTGCATTGACCGACCATCTGCGCAAGATTCCATACTTTATACTTTAACAACACAACTGTTCAATGCTAAGGCTTCCTGCCAAAATGGAACTGTAGAGGAGAGTCTACTGAACAAGCCAGTACCTGCCACATACCAGTACTGCCATCTGTTGAGGAGTTACGAAGGTGGAGGCATTCGTTTTCATTCAACCCTCGTAACTTGCTCCACAATACCAAATTCCAACTATAATTTTCCCTTGCTTTGATTGGCTTCTCCCTTTTTTTCATCCCCCATTGCGTAACAGAAGTAGCTTTACTCACGAATTCTTGTGCATAATTAGCACAGGTTCATCTTCTTGATGAAAAGTAAGAACAGAGAAAGTACTACACTGTATCAGGAGAGTTGGAGAATCTCACCCAGAGAAAGACGTTACCACATATGCTTCATGTAAGAAAGGCAAGGAGAAAAAAGAGATACGAAAGGAGATCAGACCCCAGAGAACAAAGAAAAGGCTATCTGATGTAGGTGTGAACAAACACACAAACGGATGGGAAGACTTAAACATGATGTGCCAACATGATGTGCATTCTAACTACCACTGAGGATGCATCCATAACGTAGAATTAATGCAGTCTGACACCATTGCCATGGTTCTTCCTGAGAGTTTGAGGCCCCATCTATTTATTTCTTTAAATTATTTATATTCTGCCCTTCTCACCCTGCAGGGGACTCATGGCGGATTACAATGCACATATACATGGCAAACATTCAGTGCCTAGACATACAACATATATAGACAGACACAGAGGCAATTTAACATTCCAGCTTTTTGGCTTCATGAGGGTATGCTCGATTCTGGCCACAGGGGGAGCTGCCGCTTCACCATCCACTTGTGACACCAAGTCCTTTGATGGAGTCCTTTGATGGAGTACTTCCTCATTCTTCCGCACACTGCTAGAAGGTTTTATGGTGTCATAAATTAGTTAAATTAGCCTCCCCGCATAAAGCGGTACCTAAATTTCCTACTTGACAGATGCTACTGTCTTTTGGGCTGCATAGGTCAACAGCAAGCTAGACTATTAATGGTCGGGAGCTCACTCCAACCTGGGCTGGCTTCGAACTCATGACCTCTCAGTCAGTAGTGATTTAATGCAGCTGGCTAACTAGCTACGCCACAGCCCAGTCTTCTACACTGTCTTATAAGATTATCTGCTTTGAACTGGATTATAAGGCAGTGTAGACTCATATACAGTGTTCCAAGATGATAAGTAAAAATCCGTGAAGTAGATGTTGTGACTCAGCTTGACTGAGTCTGAAGCTGAGCTGTTTGGGCCTTCTGATCCTGACTTTGGGCCTTCTGAGCCTGATTTCCTGCAGGGTGACGAGGAGCCTGATGGGTTACAGATTCCTGTACATGTTTCAGATGGGGCTGATAGTGTGGCTGCTGAAGGAGAAGCACCAAGTCAGTTCCCCGGGGAAAGAAATGTTCCTGCAGTTAGAGAGATTGATAGCGAGGGTGAAATCCCATACGGCCAGGTGGAGGATCTGTCCCAGCTGGACCCAGATAAGGGGTTGCATAGCCTTGCAGATAATGAATTAATGAGCAGACAAGATCGTTTGCAATTAAGGCTTTGGAGAAGCACTCGCTTGGCCAGCAAGCGAGAAGCCAAAGGTGCCCAAGGTCAATGCAATGCTTTCATGTTCGCAAAGGGTATTTAGTCTTGCAGCTGACAGGCAGCTGTTGTCAGTCCAACATTGCTCTTCCCATCTTAACTTCTGGAGATTTTCCTTGGCTTTTCGCAGCACGCTTCTAGCTTCCTGAGTCTGGGATTTGGGTCTTGTTTTCAACTGTTTACCATGGACTTTTGTTTGACCATTGCTAAGGGATTATGCTTCATGTTTTTGCCTTTGGACCTTGGGAACTTTGCCTTTACATTTAAGTCTCTGTTTTGCCTATGGAACTATTGCATTTCTATTTCTTTGTTTTGATGTTGTTTTTCTCAATAAACTACAAAAACCTACAGCCTTGGTGTGGTGGTGTCGAGCAAGGTGAAAACTACCCCGAGTTGCATCAGTAGGGATGTTTACAGTATATGTACAGTATACATACGTATACGTATGTCCCCCGTCCGCCCTCCCACTAGAAGATGGCCCCTCTCTCTCTCAAACAATCTCTCTCTCTGGGCACTGCTGGGTGCTGCTTTTCCTGCTCCATGGCGCATGCGCAGTGGTGCCGAGGAGGAGGAAGAGGAGGAGGAAGGTAAAGAGAGCAAGGAGGCTGAGCCTATGCAGAGATCCATCCATCCATCCACCCCTCCTTCCTTCTCCAGTGTTCCTTCGCTACTTGTATACAGTACTATATTTTAAATTCATTTTTTTAAAAACCACGAAACAACAAGTTTGCAAAAAGCGAACTGTGAAGTAGCGAGGGAACACTGTAATCCAGTTCAAAGCAGATAATCTGAATTTTATATGGCCATTTAGATGGGGCCTGAATCTTACAATACCTGTTGCGTATTTGCCAAAGGGTGCTTGTGTCTCACCAAACTACATATCCCATTATTCAATATACTGAGCTGTGGCAGTTAAAGTGGAATCAAACTGCATTAATTCTTCAGTGCAGATGCACTCTGAGTATAGGCATGCAAACGTTGCAAACTCTAATAGTAGTCAGCAACACCTGGAGGACCACACGTTCTGCAGTCCTGCTACAAACCTTAAGACAAGAGTATGGACAGAATAGATTGCACAGGACTTTATTGCTCCACAGTTGGCTGCGTTGGGACATGCTATAAACAAGACATCTTTGTTTCATTTTGTCTCTTCACTTACCGTGTATCTTTTCAAGAGTTTGCCACTGTTCTTCAGGACATGGTCGGTGTTACACGGGCAACGTTCTTCTTTTACTTCTGCAAGAAATTAAGGTGAGAGCCAAGCATAAAGTGTAAATTCTGTACTTTTGGTGGAATTCGAGGTTATGGTGCCATGGCGGTTGGTGGATTCTCTTCAAAGAAGTCCGCTTTCAAAGAAGCATTTATAGCCTCCACACCCAACTGACCAGTCCTCGTCCAGTAGCTTTACTTAGCCAGAATGGACATGGTACTAACAGATAAGTGCCAGAGATACAGCTTAATGGTGTAACATTAAAAAATGTTGACCATTTCCGCTACCTTGGCAGCCACCTCTCCACCAAAGTCAACATCGACACCAAAATACAACACTGCCTGAGCTCTGCGAGTGCAGCATTTTCCTGAATGAAGCAGAGAGTGTTTAAGGACCGGGACATCCGTAGGGATATCAAGGTGCTTGTCTATAAAGCTATTGTCCTCCCAACCCTGCTCTATGCCTGCGAAACGTGGACTGTCTACAGACGTCACATGCAACTTCTGGAACGATTCTATCAGCTCTGCCTCCAGAAAATCCTGCAAATCTCTTGGGAAGACAAGCAGACAAACGTCAGCATGCTGGAAGAAGCAAAGACCACCAGCATTGAAATGATGGTCCTCTGCCATCAACTCCGCTGGGCCGGCCACGTTGTCCGGATGCCCGACCACCGTCTTCCAAAGCAGTTGCTCTACTCTGAACTCAAGAATGGAAAACGGAATGTTGGTGGACAGGAAAAGAGATTTAAAGATGGCCTCAAAGCCAACCTTAAAATCTCTGGCATAGACACTGAGAACTGGGAAGCCCTGGCCCTTGAGCGCTCCAGCTGGAGGTCAGGTGTGACCAGCAGTGCTGCAGAATTCGAGGAGGCACGAGTGGAGGGTGAAAGAGAGAAACGTGCCAGGAGGAAGACGCGTCAAGCCAATCCTAACCAGGACCGCCTTCCACCTGGAAACCAATGCCTTCACTGTGGGAGAAGATGCGGGCCAAAGCCACCTACGAATCCACAAGGAAACCCATCATGGAAGACCATCTTACTCATCCAACGAGGGATTGCCTAAGTAAGTAAGTAAGTAAGTAAGTAAGTAAGTAAGGTCTCACTTTTCCTAGCTATTTGTCCACATCATCATGTTGAACGAACTTAAACTCATCCTTCAAAACTGGAAAAAGTACATTTCAAGTTCTAATCCCAGGCACTAACTTCAAGTCCTGACTTACAGGGTTGTTGTATCAACATTTCTAAGATAACTGCTGTGTATTATGAACACCTGAAATCATAAATGAGACACTTATAGATACAGAAGAATTGGGAATTAAAATAGTAACAACAACAACAACAACAACACTTTATTTATATTCTGCCCTATCTCCCCAGAAGGCTTGTCCTGTCAAGTCATCTCAGGAGTTGTTCACCACACTAAAAATCTAAATGGGGTTATTTGTGTAAGTTCCATTGGATTTCTGTTTGACAGTACAATGCATCCTTGTAATGTGACCCATCTTACAAAGCTACTGTCCAAGACATCCTACACCAACTTGTCAAATACCTCCAGCATATTAATATTTCATGCACCAAGGACGATGTGGGGGGCAAAGTGTGGATAACTGTTTGCCAGTTTTCTGTTTAGAAGCTGAGTTTGCTTCAAAATAAGAATCTCATGTTCTGATCTTGGGAGCTAAAATTAGGAATAAACTCTTCCGATAGTGACTGAAATAATAGCACTGTATTAGTCTCTTCCTTGACAAATTGTTAGACAGAACTCGCTCAGCATCTTATCCATATACCCCAAATACTTTTCTATATCGCTATAGACAAATGTAACATAACATGTACCTGAAATAATAATAATAATAATTATTATTATTTCAGGTTTACAACAACTTATAACAAACAACAGTATACAGTTTAAAAAGCATAAAAACATAATCCACAATACATATATCAATAAACAATCCAATACATCTCTTGACTAAAAACGTGATCCAGTTTCGTCGTCCAAATTGCCAGTCCTTCAATCAATACCCTTATTGCACTGGGTTAACCGAACGCCTGCTCGAACATCCAGGTTTTTAGTCTTTTCCGGAATACCATCAATGAGGGGGCTGATCTTACCTCCATGGGAAGGGCGTTCCAAAGCCGCGGGGCCACCACAGAAAAGGCCCTGTCTCTCGTCCCCGCCAGCCGCACCTGTGAAGCAGGCGGGATAGAGAGCAGGGCCCCCCCAGAAGATCTTAGGGTCCTGGTGGGCTGATAGGCCGAGATATGTTCGGATAGATAAGTTGGGCCAGAACCGTTTAGGGCTTTAAAGGCCAACGCCAGCACTTTGAATTGAGCCCGGTAGCAGATCGGCAGCCAGTGGAGCTGGTGCAGCAGAGGAGTTGTATGCTCCCTGCGCTCCGCTCCTGTTAGTATCATGGCTGCCGAGCGTTGGACTAATTGGAGCTTCCGGGCCGTCTTCAAAGGCAACCCCACGTAGAGAGCATTGCAGTAGTCTAAACGGGATGTAACCAGAGCGTGGACTACCGTGGCCAAGTCAGACTTCCCAAGGTACGGACGCAGTTGGCGCACGAGTTTTTATACTGCATTTCTATACTGCTTTTCTCACCCCTGGGGGGACTCAAAGCGGTTGCAGCTTTCTGACTCCTCTACTTTGTGTTTGGGTAACTGCTTGTCATATTGTAAGAGTCTTTTCCCTCTCTGATTGTTTTATTATTAAAATGTGGAATAATTAGTTGGTCAGAGGGTTCTAAGATGGATAATCAAAACTTCGTTGAGTTTTTGCTTATAAAATACTTTAAACAGGTCTAGTTACAAAGGGATCCATGATTATGGCACTGCACTTTGTAATAATTTGAAATAGTTTTTATATTCAGACTAACCTACCCATGAGGATTGGATATTGGTGCTGTTGTGACCATTCCTTGTAAGGAGAGGTGGGTAAATAATAATAATAATAATAATAATTGTATTGTCGAAGGCTTTCATGGCCGGAATCACTCAGTTCTTGTGGGTTTTTTCGGGCTATATGGCCATGTTCTAGAGGCAATGCCTCTAGAACATGGCCATATAGCCCGAAAAAACCCACAAGAACTGAATAATAATAATTATTATTATTGCAACTAATTATATTATTATTAGTGCAAATAATTATTGCAATTTATTATTATTGCAACTAATTCCATTATTATTAGTGCAAATAATTATTGCAATTTATTATTATTATTATTATTATTATTAGAAACACAACAAGATGAGTCCACAGCAGACACTCTGCTGGCTGTTGAATTGGATCACACGTTGGACACTTCCCAAGTGTCTATGACTGTGTGATGTATCGGCAAATAATGCGTGCAGATCCCAGTAAGGTGGCCTTCTGCAGCTGGCAGATGGTAATTTTGTCAGCGCTGATTGTGTTTAAGTGCAGGCCCAGGTCTTTAGGCACTGCACCCAGTGTGCTGATCACCACTGGGACCACTTTTAGTGGTTTGTGCCAGACTCTTTGCAGTTCGATCTTTAAATCCTCATATCGTGTCAGTTTTTCCAGTTGTTTCTCTGCAATCCTGCTGTCACTGGGATTGCAACATTGACGATCCATACTTTGTTTTTTAACACGATTGTGAGGTCAGGAGTATTATGATCCAAAACTCTGTCTGTCTGAATCCAGAAGTCCCATAGGAGTTTGGCATGTTCATTCTCTGTAACTTTTTCTGGCATTATTATTATTATTATTATTATTATTATTATTATTATTGCTACAACTAATTATATTATTGTTGTTGCAAATAATTATTGCAATATTATTATTATTATTATTATTATTATTATTATTATTATTATTATTTGAAACACAACAAGATTAGTACACAGCAAACAAGGTCACTCTGCTGGCTGTTGTATTGGATCACACCTCAGACAGTTCTCAAGTGTCTAGGACTGTGTAATGTACTGGCAAATAATGCATTCAGATCCCAATAGGATGGACTTTTGCAGCTGGCAGATGGTAATTTTATCAGCGCCAATTGTGTTGAAGTGCAGGCCAAGGTCTTTAGGCACTGCATCCAGTGTACCGATCACCACTGGGACCACCTTAACTGGCTTATACCAGAGTCTGTGCAGTTAGATCTTTAAATAATAATAATAATAATAGTTATTATTATTATTATTATTATTATTATTTAAAGATCTAACTGTACAGACTCTGGTACAAGCCAGTTAAGGTGGTTCCTGTGGTGATCGGCACACTGGGTATTATTATTATTATTATTATTATTATTATTATTATTATTATTATTTGAGTACAATGCAACTTGAATCATTTACTTTTAATGGTTAGTTTCTCCAAAAAGAAGCACTGAAGCCTTGATTTGCCTGGAAACTGAAAAAACACAAGGGCTGAACTGGTTGTGTGCATTTAGTGAAGAGTCATAAAATGCCTGCTGCACCTCCACAGGCAGGACAAGCTTTCATCTTCGACATGGGGCCTTCTGACTGATGTTGGACACCAACTTCCATCATCCCTTAACCTTTGCTATGGTGTGTTTGGCAGATGGGTGTGTATTTCAACAATATTTGGGGGTCATGTATGCCTCGCCTCTCTACAGATAATATATTCTAACTGTACATTAGTTTCAAAAACAGGATAAGAAGCAGGATTATATTTTGGATGGCAGGTCTCAGCATCCCCTCAATCACATATGTTTTTATTCCTACCTCATCCATGGTTTTATCATTTTACCTTGTCCATTTGGCCTGCCCATTCTGTTCGATTTTATATTGTGTTAATTTGTTTTATTTATGTTATTTTACTACAGTACGTATTTTATTTTGATGCAATTTTTGTTGTCTGCAGTTTTTTATTTTATTTTTGCTGTATTGTACCTTTGGGCTTGGCCTCATCTGCCCAAATCCCCTTTGGGCAGATGGTGGCGGGGTATAAATAAAGTTGTTGTTGTTGTTGTTGTTGTTGTTATGCACCACTGGCTATGCTAGCTAATATCACTGAAAGTTGCTTTATTCCCACGCCTGGATTAAATTCAGGATCAAACTCGGGCCCCATCTACTTTGTCAAATGATTTTTTTATTTATCGTGTCAGGAGCAGACCAAATAGTTGCGTTGCATTTTTTAACAAACAAACAGACAGACAGACAAAACACAAAGTTTGCAAGCTTGGTAGTTAATTAAATGTACTTTGACCAGTAGCTGGCCACTTGGAGTGCCTCTGGTGTCGCTGCAAGAAGGTCCTCCAATATGCATATGGCAGGACTCAGGTTGCATTGCAACAGGTGGTCTGTAGTTTGCTCTTCTCCACACTCACATGTTGTGGATTCCACTTTGTAGCCCCATTTCTTAAGGTTGGCTCTGCATCTCATGGTGCCAGAGCACAGTCTGTTCAGCGCCTTCCAAGTAGCCCAGTCCTCTGTGTGCCCAGGGGGAGTCTTTCATTTGGTATCAGCCATTGATTGAGGTTTTAAGTTTGAGCCTGCCACTTTTGGACTCTCGCTTGCTGAGGTGTTCCAGTGAGTGTCTCTGTAGATCTTAGAAAACTATTTCTTGATTTAAGTCGTTGACGTGTTGGCTGATACGCAAACAGGGGGTGGGCCAGAGATGTCACTGCCTTGGTCCTTTCATTATTGGCTGCTACTTCCTTGAGGAGAGAGGAAAGCCTAGAGAAGACAATTATGCTGGGGAAAGTGGAAGGCAAAAGGAAGAGGGGCCGACCAAGGGCAAGATGGATGGATGGCATCCTTGAAGTGACCGGACTGACCTTGAGGGAGCTGGGGGTGGTAACGGCCGACAGGGAGCTCTGGCGTGGGCTGGTCCATGAGGTCACGAAGAGTCGGAGACGACTGAACGAATAAACAACAACAACAACTTCCTGCGGATGTCAGGTGGTGCAATACCGGCTAAACAGTGTAATTTCTCCAGTGGTGTAGGGCGCAGACACCCCATGATAATGCGAAATGTTTCATTCAGAGCCACAACTACTGTTTTAGCTTGGTGAGATGTGTTCCACACTGGGCATGCATACTCAGTAGCAGAGTAGCACAGCACAAGGGCAGATGTCTTTACTGTGTCTGGTTGTGATCCTCAGGTTGTGCCAGTCAGCTTTCATATGATATTGTTTCTAGCGCCCACTTTTTGCTTGATATTCAGGCAGTGCTTCTTGTAGGTCAGGGCACGGTCCAGAGTGACTCCCAGGTATTTGGGTGTGCTGCAATGCTCCAGTGCGATCCCTTCCCAGGTAATCCTCAGAGCTCGGGATGCTTGTCTGTTCTTAAGGTGAAAAGCACATGTCTGTGTTTTAGATGTATTAGGGATCATCTGGTTTTCCCTGTAATAGGCAGTAAGAGCACCTAGAGCTTCGGAGAGCTTCTGTTCAACCATCTCAAATCTCCCTGCTTGAGCGGTAATGGCACGATCACCAACATAGATGAAGCTCTCTGTCCCTTCTGGCAGTGGCTGGTCATTTGAGTAAATGTTGAACATGGATGGAGCAAGCACGCTTCCCTGAGGCAGGCCGTTCTTCTGTTTTCGCCATCTGCTTCTCTGGCCCTGAAACTCAACAAAAAAGCTCCTGTTTTGTAGCAGGTTTCCTATCAGGTGGGTGAGGTGGTAATCCTTTGTGATATTATACATTTTTCTCAGGAGGAGGCAGTGATGATGCAGTTTCAGAATGCATTTTAACCGCAATGAACTGCACTATATGAGTCTCCTTCCTTCCTTAGGCGATCCCTCGTTGGACGAGTAAGATGGTCTTCCATTATGGGTTTCCTTGTGGGTCCGCATGTGGCTGTGGAGCCCTATTCTTGCTCTGCATCTTCTTCCGCAGTGTGGGCATTGGTTTCCAGGTGGAAGGCGGTCCCAGTCAGGGTTGGCTTGACGTGCCTTCCTCCTGGCACATTTCTCTTTCACCCTTCACTCGTGCCTCCTTGAATTCTGCAGCACTGCTGGTCACAGCTGACCTCCAGCTGGAGCGCTCAAGGGCCAGGGCTTCCCAGTTCTCAGTGTCTATGCCAGAGTTTTTAAGGTTGGCTTTGAGGCCATCTTTAAATCTCTTTTCCTGTCCTCCAACATTCCGTTTTCTGTTCCTAAGTTCAGAGTAGAGCAACTGCTTTGGGAGACGGTGGTCAGGCATCTGGACAACGTGGATGGCCCAGTGGAGTTGATGTTGGAGGACCATCACTTCAATGCTGGTGGTCTTTGCTTCTTCCAGCACACTGACGTTTGTCCGCTTGTCTTCCCAGGAGATTTGCAGGATTTTCCGGAGGCAGCGCTGATGGAATCGTTCCAGGAGTTGCATGTGACGTCTGTAGACAGTCCACGTCTCACAGGCATATAGCAGGATTGGGAGGACAATAGCTTTATAGACAAGCACCTTGGTATCCCTACGGATGTCCCGGTCCTCAAACACTCTCTGCTTCATTTGGGAAAATGCTGCACTTGCAGAGCTCAGACGATGATGTATTTCGGCGTCGATGTTGACTTTGTTGGAGAGGTGGCTGCCAAGGTAGCGGAAATGGTCGACATTTTCTAATGCTACACCATTAAGCTGTATCTCTGGCATTGGGGAGGGGATGGCTGGTGACTGCTGGAACAACACTTTGGTTTTCTCGATGTTCAGTGATAGGCCAGGCTTCGTGTATGCTTCTGCGAAGGTGTTTAGAGTGGCTTGTAGATCTTCTTCTGTATGCACACAGACAACATTGTCATCAGCATACTGGAGTTCTATAACAGATGTTGTATATATGAGTCTACGCTGCCGTACAATGACATTAAACTGCATTCTGAAACTGGATTATATGACAGTGTAGATGCAGGTCTCTGTATCACTCACTTCAATGAAAGTAGTAATAAACTGACCACAATCTGTAGGAATAAAGTCTCTAACCATTTAGACTTTCTCTATAAACAACAGTTATATGCAAAGTTTGAGCAGGTAGGACAGGATGAACTGCTAGTTGGATTCCTCTCTCTGCTAGTGCCATATAATCCCCTAAATAATCCCTTCTCTTCTATGAACATCCTGTACTCTTACCACGAGAAGGTGGAGGTGGAGGTGGTGGCGTTGATGGGCGGTTCTGAGACTTCTGGTAGGGGGCCTGCTTTTTTGGGACTTTCTGGGGCTGCACTGCTTCAGAGAGTCTTCTCGTCTACATAACACACAGAGAGAGAGCCAGTGAACATTACAAAGCAAGCTTAGCCCAGTTAATGCCACTTTAACATTCACCCTCCCCTGTGCTCCATACCAGTCCAGTGCTGTTCCTGGCCTGTCCCTCGAGGTCCCGTCTTGGGTTCTTTTCTTCACTTCCTCTCTGTTTTGAAATAATCAGAATATTCATCATCGGCATGTTGTCCATGTGCAAATAGCTATCTTCACTTTGCTTTGATGGCCAGGTTACCTGACTATAATAAATCTATATAAATAAAAATGTAATGTTCGTTTGTGGGATTAACATAACTCAAAAGCCACTGGACAAATTGACATCAAATCTGGACACAAGACAACTAACAACCCAATGTCTGGGAGTCACTCAAAAAAATTGATTTTGTCATTTGGGAGTTGTAGTTGCTGGGATTGATAGTTCACCTACAATCAAAGACTATTCTGAACTCCACCAATGATGGAATTGAACCAGACATGGCACACAGGACTCCCATGACCAAGAGAAAACACTAGAAGGGTTTGGTGGGCATTGACCTTGAGTTTGGGAGTTGTAGTTCACCTACATCCAGAGAGCACTATGGACTCAAACAATGATGGCTCTGGACCAAACTTGGCAGAAATATTCCATATGCCCAAATACAAACACAGATGGAGTTTAGGGGATATAGACACTGACATTTGGGAGTTGTAGTTACTGGGATTTATAGTTCACCTACAATCAAAGAGCATTCTGAACCCCACCAACAATGGAATTGAACCAAACTTGGCACACAGAACTCCCATGACCAACTGAAAATACTCGAAGAGTTTGGTGTTGGTGGGCATTGGCCTTGCATTTGGGAGTTGTAGTTCACCTACATCCAGAGAGCACAATGGACTCAAACAATCATGGATATGGACCAAACTTGGCACAAATATTCCATATGCCCAAATATGAACACAGATGGAGTTTGGGGGAAATAGAGCTTGATATTTGGCAGTTGTAGTTGCTGCGATTTATAGTTCACCCAAAATCAATGAAGATTCTGAACCCCACAAATGGCAGAATTGGGGCAAACTTCCCGCACAGAACTCCCCAAGACCAAAAGAAAATACTTAAGGCCATCCAGTCCAACTTCCTTCACCAGGGCAAGAAAATGTAATCAAAGCCCTCCTGACAAAGAGCCATCCAGCCATAGATATAGACAGATAGATAGAAAGATATGATTCACACTCACATAGATACAGTATCATAGATTTGAAAGGGACCCCTAAGGAAGGACAATGATATGTGGCATGTTCCAGATTAAGCAAACCAGACAATCTCCACATCAACACTAACAAAGAAACAACAAGAAATACTGTTTACCCACAAGCATAAATAAATTGGATATATTAGAAACCAACACTTTCTCATTACTTTATTTTCCAGATCACCAGACTGGGCCACAGCAAAGCGTGGCAGGGGACGGCTAGTGTAATATAAATATATAATTATATTATCATATTATTAGTATTAGTATTGTACTGCATTACATTATAATATTATAAATATTATATGTATATACAATATATTATATTACATACTATTGTATTATATTATTAGCTTAGCAGAGCTGGGCATTGGTGTTGCCGCTCACAATGTCAATGTGAAAAAGAGTTTCACCGAAAATTTGTTTGACGAATTGAGCGAGACTACCTTGATTTATGGAAAGTATGCCCTTGCTCATTGTTGCTAGTGGTTGTGTAGCAATTTCTCACTGCCTTTCTTCATTCCATCAGGTTTCTATCCAAGTTTAGAGGCTCAAAAGCTTATATTAGATAACACAGAAATGCCATTGTCTCTCTCCAGGCATCTCAAATTTTCCATTTTGGTCTAAGCAGCAGAAGAATTGGTGGGCCAAAGGCGTGCCTCACTATCTCACAGAATAGATATTTTAATATTTTTTTTCTCGTGTCAGGGCAGCCAGTCAAGTATATTACATTTCTAACAGAACAAAGCAAACAAACAGAGAAAATACAAAATGTGTGAGTTTGGTAGTTGATTAAATGTCCTTTGACCAGTATCTGGCCACTTGGAGTGCCTCTGGTGTTGCTGCAAGAAGGTCCTCCATGGTGCATGTGTCAGGGCTCAGGGTGCATTGCAGCAGGTGGTCTGTAGTTTGCTCTTCTCCACACTCGCATGTCGTGGATTCCACTTTGTAGCCCCATTTCTGAAGGTTGGCTCTGCATCTCGTGGTGCCAGAGCGCAGTCTGTTCAGCGCCTTCCAAGTCGCCCAGTCCTCTGTGTGCCCAGGGGGGAGTCTCTCATTTGGTATCAGCCATTGGTTGAGGTTCTGGGTTTGAGCCTGCCACTTCTGGACTCTCGCTTGCTGAGGTGTTCCAGCAAGTGTCTCCATAGATCTTAGAAAACTATGTCTGGATTTAAGTCTTTGACGTGCTGGCTGATACCCAAACAGGGGATGAGCTGGAGATGTCTCTGCCTTGGTCCTTTCACTATTGGCTGCTACTTCCCGGCGGATGTCAGGTGGTGCAATACCGGCTAAGCAGTGTAATTTCTCCAGTGGTGTAGGGCGCAGACACCCCGTGATAATGCGGCATGTCTCATTAAGAGCCACATCCACTGTTTTAGTGTGGTGAGATGTGTTCCACACTGGGCATGCATACTCAGCAGCGGAGTAGCACAGCGCAAGGGCAGATGTCTTCTCTGTATCTGGTTGTGATCCCCAGATATTTTAATGCAAGGTATGATCAGGAGGACACCAGTTTGGAGGAACCAGTATTTTGGAATAGTACATGCAACCGAAGATCTCTAATCCACTGCCTCTCATCAGATGTGGGGGATCCAACATCAAGAATTTTCATGTCAGGCTTTTTTTTTTTTTTGTCGTGTCAGGAGCAACTTGAGAGAATTGATGTGAGAGAATTGGCCGTCTGCAAGGACATTGCCCAGAGGACGCCCGGATGATTTGATGTCATGTCGGGCTGTATTACACTATGTAACAATATTCGTAAAAAAAAAAATCTGTCCCTGGTTTGAAAGTGCTATTTCCTGTTTAATTGTACGGTACTTACTTTTAAAGTATTTGTTATACTTTGTTTTTGTGACTGCCGCAAATTATGTTGAATTAGTTGAGATGAGATGAGATATTAATTGAAAAACTGTAACAAAATGTGCTGTAGGATGTCCTACAAAATGCCCACCAAACCCTTCTATTGTTTCCTGTTGGTCATGGGAGTCCTATGTGCCAAGTTTGGTTCAATTCCATCGTTGGTGGAGTTCAGAATGCTCTTTGATTGTAGGTGAACTACAAATCTGAGAAACTACAACTCCCAAATGTCAAAGAATCAAAGAATCAAAGAATCAAAGAGTTGGAAGAGACCTCATGGGCCATCCAGTCCAACCCCCTGCCAAGAAGCAGGAATATTGCATTCAAATCACCCCTGACAGATGGCCACCCAGCCTCTGTTTAAAAGCTTCCAAAGAAGGAGCCTCCACCACACTCCGGGGCAGAGAGTTCCACTGCTGAACGGCTCTCACAGTCAGGAAGTTCTTCCTCATGTTCAGATGGAATCTCCTCTCTTGTAGTTTGAAGCCATTGTTCCACATCCTAGTCTCCAGGGAAGCAGAAAACAAGCTTGCTCCCTCCTCCCTGTGGCTTCCTCTCACATATTTTATACATGGTTATCATATCCCCTCTCAGCCTTCTCTTCTTCAGGCTAAACATGCCCAGCTCGTTAAGTCGCTCCTCATAGGGCTTGTTCTCCAGACCTTTTATCATTTTAGTCGCTCTCCTCTGGACACATTCCAGCTTGTCAATAAATGTCAAGATTCTATTTTCCCCAAACTCCACCAGTGTTCACATTTGGGCATATTGAGTATTTGTGTAGAGTTTGATCCAGATCCATCATTGTTTGAGTCCACAGTGATTTCTGGATATAGGTGAACTACAACTCCCAAACTCAAGGTCAATGCCAACCAAACCCTTCCAATATTTTCTGTGTGCCAAGATTGGTTCGGTTCCATCGTTGGTGGAGTTCAGAATGCTCTTTTGCTTGTAGGTGAACTTTAAATCCCAGCAACTACAACTCCCAAATGACAAAATCAAATGAAGGACATACATTGGGTGGTTAGGTGTATGCTGTCCAAATTTGGTGTCAATTTGCCCACTGGTTTTTGCGTTCTGTTAATCCCACAAACGAACATTACATTTTTATTTACATAATTAACAATATATATTACAAATTGTAAAATATTTATTATAGACACATTTGAGCCTCCAGTGTTTGCAATTGCCTTTCTCTAAGGCTGAGCGGGGATTCGAACCCTGGAGTCCAAAGCCATAGTCCAGCGCGCTAACCACTACCCCACGTTGGCTCTTAGCCCCGCCCCTCTGCTACCCCAGTTACCCTTTTGAGATCCCTATGCTTGTTCTATTGAGCCCCCCTCGCTCTGCTCAGCCCTGTTCCACCTCCACAAAGCCACCTGTATCTTCTGCAGCCGGCGCTCCATCGCCAATTGCCTCCGGCGGGCTTCCCAGTGGTAAGCGCCGGCCATGGCGCCGCCCGCCTGCCCGGCCACCCCTCTCCTTTCCCGGCTTCGCCGTCGCTGGCTCCCGCCCAGACTCACAATGCCTTGATGCCCAGCAACCAGCAAGGACGCCGCCGGATCCTTCCTGTGCCTTCCCGCGGGTGGCCACCAGGGGGCAGCACCAACCACGCGGATTTCCTGCACTGAAATACTGTATATTCTCTAGAGCAGGAGTTCCCAAACTTTGTTGTTCATGGAAACTTTTCAGTAGACATTTTTTTTCTTTCTCCCTGATCTATTACATCAAAATATCATAGCATCCCACACTTAGAAGGAAACCCCAAAGGCCAGTCAGTCCAAACCGGTTTGGCCATGCAAGAAAACACAACCCAAGCCCTCCTGGCAGATGGTCATCCGGTTTGGCCATGCAAGAAAACATAACCCAAGCCCTCCTGGCAGATGGTCATCTAGCCTCTGTTGAAAAACCTGCAAGAAAGGTGACTCATACAGCCTTATCTACACTGCCATATAATCCGGTTTCTAAATCCAGATTATACTATGTTCCAAAGTGACCCATTTAAGGTGGAATCAGGTGTCAAACAGGGATGTGTTATTGCTCCAGGTTTATTTTCCATCTTCATTGCTATGATACTTCATCTTGTTGACGGGAAGCTTCTCACCGGAGTAGAAATCATCTATCGCTATTTAAAGTCAGCAGACTGAAAGCCAAAACCAAGGTTACAACACTATGTTATAGAACTCCAATATGCTGATGACAATGTTGTCTGTGCGTGTGCTGTCGTACGCTGGGCCTGGGCCTAAAACTGTAGACAGGACATAAATTCTGTGTGCCCAACGGGACGCTGGGGCTGCCTCAGATTAAAGGCCTTTTGGATATCCTTAAAACAGAGACTTTAGATTGCTTAAAGGTTCAACAAAGTTCTTTATTATTGAAAACAAACAGGTACTTTAAGGCTTTCTTATCAGTCTATTGGCTCTCTCTCAAGCTTGTCCACAGGGAACAGGCACTATCTTCATAGCTGTAACTAATGGGGAAATCCTTAACTTCTAATCTGGGCAGTCTGTCTTTGTTGGCGTGGAGCCCCTGCACCCGGTACCAACTGCTTCTGGCTTCCGCGAGTGACCCTTACCAAGCAGAGCTTTGTAGACTTCCAAGGGAAAAGGAGTTCAGGTTTCCATGACGGCTGACTGAAGTCCTTCAGCAAAGGAGATGTAGGGCTGTATAACCCCAGCCAAGCTGTGGGCTGTATATCTCCCTGGCCAAGCCGTAGAAGACGAAGTTTTCTACAGGAGCTCTTGATATTATGTCCTGCATGGAAAGCTTCTCTGTGTGGACTGAACCCAAACTGGCTCCTATTCCCTCCAAAACCCAAAAAAGGGGACGGGACCAGGGAACCTAACTATAATTGACCGGTGGCTTGCCCTATGATTGCAGCCAAAAGAAGCCACCTATCTGCAGAGTCCCTGAAACTTAGGACTACAACATACATTCAATGCAAAGCAAACACAATTGGAGCTCCTGGTGCAGTTGTATCTGCACAGTGCGCATTCAGAAGAAGACCTACAAGCCACTCTAAACACCTTCACAGAAGCATACAAGAAGCTCGGCCTGTCATTGAACATTGAGAAAACCAAAGTGCTCTTCCAGCAGTCACCAGGCAATCCCTCTCCAAAGCCAGAAATACAGCTTAATGGTGTAACATTAGAAAATGCTGACCATTTCCGCTACCTTGGCAGCCACCTCTCTACAAAAGTCAACATTGATACAGAAATTCAACATCGCCTGAGCTCTGCGAGTGCAGCTTTTTTCTGAATGAAGCAGAGAGTGTTTGAGGACCGGGACATCCGTAGGGATACCAAGGTGCTTGTTTATAAAGCCATTGTCTTCCCAACCCTGCTATACACCCGAGAGACTATCTACAGATGTCACATGCAACTCCTGGAACGATTCCATCAGCGCTGCCTCCAGAAAATCCTGCAAATCTCTTGGGAAGACAAGCGGACAAATGTCAGCATGCTGGAAGAAGCAAAGACCACCAGCATTGAAGCGATGGTCCTCCACTATCAACTCCGCTGGACCGGCCACCTTGTCCAGATGCCCAACCACCGTCTCCCAAAGCAGTTGCTCTACTCCAAACTCAAGAACGGAAAACGGAACGTTGTTGGACAGGAAAAGAGAAGTAAAGATGGGCTCAAAGCCAACCTTAAAAACTCTGGCATAGACACTGAGAACTGGGAAGCCCTGGCTCTTGAGCGCTCCAGCTGGAGGTCAGCTGTGACCAGCAGTGCTGCAGAATTTGAAGAGGCACAAATGGAGGGCGAAAGAGAGAAACGTGCCAATAGGAAGGCGCGTCAAGCCAACCCTGACCAGGACCGCCTTCCACCTGGAAGCCGATGCCCTCACTGCAGGAGAAGATGCAGATCAAGAACCGGGCTCCACAGTCACATACGGACCCACCGTCAGCACACTGATCTTGGAGGACTATCCAACGAGGGATCACCTAAGTAAGTAAGTAAGTAAGTAAGGTAACATGATTTTTGCTCTTGGGTTATAAATATCATTTTCTAATTGGTTCTATAATTAAAAACATGGAAAAGTTTACTAAACTGCAAAAATATTTTTTTAAGGGACACCCAGCAACACATTTTGCTATAGTTTTTCAATTAATGTCTTAGAGCCCTTCCACACAGCCTAATAATAATAATAATAATAATAATAATAATAATACTTTATTTGTACCCCGCTACCATCTCCCCAAGGGACTCGGTGCGGCTTACATGAGGCCGAGCCCAAATACAACAATACAAGCAATTAAAATAAAACATGGACAATAAAATAACATAAAAATTAACAGTAAGACAACACACGAATATAACCCAGAATATCAAGGGAGATAATCCACAATATCTGCTTTGAACTGGATTATCTGAGTCCACACTGCCAGATAATCAACTTCAATGTGGATTTTATACAGCTGTGTGGAAGGGGCCTCATATAATCCAATTCAAAGCAGCTAATCTGGGATAATAGGGCAGTGCAGATCCAGCCATGGGTCCCACTGAGGTGGGGAAATCACCACCAGTAACCATTGTGATCTGATATTCTTTTTCTCTTGGTCCTGGAAAGGGGTTTTTATCATTTGTTGTGGTATGGCGCTCTGTACATGCTCAGAGAACAGAGGATTATTGCCTTATGTATGTCTTAATGGAGCAGTAGTCCGGGAGCCAGGGTTGGGGCCATAATCCTGGGCCGGGCCTGGGCCACCACCACACAAGAAATTCGGGGAAATGTGTATCAAGGGTGTGCCAGGGACTGCAGAAACCAGATAAGTGTTGCCGCCTTCACTCAGAGAGTCAGCAAAAAATCTACAGAAAAACCCAAGGCTCAGGAAAGGCCTGACCCAGAGTGAATCTCAGGGCAAGAGCAGAACACTTTTTTCCAAAAGGTGCATCTACACTGTAGAATTAATGCAGTTTGGCAAAATTATCAAAGCAGATAATCCACATCTGATTTGAACTGGATTATATGCGTCTACACTGCCATATAATTCAGTTCAAAGTACATAATCCGGATTTTATATGGCAGTGTAGAAGGGGGCCTAAGAAATACCCATAAAATCCCGCCTAATTTAGGAAGCTAAGCAGGGCCAGTCTTGGTTAGTCCTTGGATGGGAGACCAGTAACAAATACCAGGTGCTGTCGGCTATATTTCAGAGGAACTGACTGGCAAAACTACCCCTGAGACCCCTTCTACATTGCTATATAAAATCCAGATTACCAGTTTAGAACTGGATTATATGGTAGTGTAGACTTTGATAATCCAGTTCAAATCAGATGTGCTTTGATCATCAGGGGGCCCTTCCATACAGCCCTTTATCCCAGAATATCAAGGCAGAAAATCCCACATTTTAGTAATTTTAGTTTTTATCTTGCACATGCAGCCCACTCATTGTTATGTTATGTTATTTTATTTTACTGTGTAAGATTTTGCTTATTGTTTTTGTACTCATATGTTGTATGTATTTTATTATGTTATTATTGTGTTTTGGTTTTCCTTTATTGTAATATGCTGTTGGGCTTGGCCTCATGTAAGCTGCCCCGAGTCCCCATTGGGGAGATGGTGGTGGGGTATTAAATAAAGTTTATTATATATTGTCGAAGGCTTTCATGGCCAGAATCACTGGGTTGTTGTAGGTTTTTTGTTGTAGGCCATGTTCTAGAGGCATTTTCTCCTGACGTTTCGCCTGCATCTATGGCAACCATCCTCAGAGGTTGCGAAGTCTGTTGGAACTAGGGAAAAGGGTTTATATATAGGCTTATATAAAGGCCTGAAAGGTTTGGGACCCGCCTACCTGCGTGACCGCATCTCTGTATACGAACCCACACAATCTCTTCGATCATCTGGAGAGACCATGCTCTCAGTCCCACCAGCATCACAGGCGCGATTGGTGGGGACGAGAGAGAGGGCCTTTTCTGTGATGGCCCCTCGATTCTGTAACTCACTCCCTAAGGACATCAGACAGGCCTCAACTTTGGCAGTCTTTAGGGGGAGCTTGAAGACATGACTGTTCCAGTGTGCCTTCCCGGAATAATCATCCCATAGCACTTTGTCCTCTAAAGCACTTTTTAGGTCTGCTCGTATGTCCTTCCACAAACGCCACTATCACCTTTCGTCCATGCTCCAGCATTTTTAATTTTAACTTTACATTTGGCCTTCCCACAGTTTTAATTGTATGTGGTCTTATTGATAATGTTGTATGTTATTGTCTATGTTCTTTATTTTAATTGCTTGTATTGTTGTGATTATTGCTTGCATTATTGTGTTTGGGCTCGGCCTCATGTAAGCCGCACCGAGTCCCTTGGGGAGATGGTAGCGGGGTACAAATAAAGTGTTGTTGTTATTATTAATATTATTATTATTATATTTATATATCTGTGGAATGACCAGAGTGGGACAAAGGACGCTTGTCTGTTGGAGCTAGATGTGAATGTTTCAACTGACCGCCTTGGTGGCCTGGCAGTGCCTGGGGCAATCTTTTGTTGAGAGGTGATTAGATGTCCTTGTTTGTTCCCTCTCTGTTGTTGTGCTGTTGTAATGTTAGAGTTTTTTAAATACTGGTAGCCAGATTTTGTTCATTTTCATGGTTTCCTCCTTTCTGTTGAAGATGGCCATATAGCCCAAAAAAACCTACAACAACCCAAAGTTTATTATTATTGTTATTATTATTATTATTATTATCTGAGTGTGGATTCAGATAACCCAGTTCAAAGCAGATATTGTGGGATTTCCTGCCTTGATATTCTGGGATATAGGGCTGTGTGGAAGGGCCCTGGATTATATAGCAGTGTAGAAAGGGCCTGAGTATTCCTTGCTTAAGAAAACCGAACGTATTCTCCCTTACGAACCATCAAGATTATTAAGATCGTCTGGAGAGGCCCTGCTCTCGGTCCCACCGGCCGCACAGGCACGCCTGGTGGGGACGAGGGACAGGGCCTTCTCGGTGGTGGCCCCGCAACTCTGGAACTCTCTCCCACCGGAGGTCAGAACCGCCCCGTCTATCCTGGCATTTAGGAAACGGGTGAAGATGTGGTTGTGGAGACAGGCTTTCAATGAATGAGACAACATCCTAGGATTCTGAATGGAAGATGATGTATATTTGATTTTAATATGACGACTGACCACCGTAGTTTTAAATATATTGTTATTTTAAATGTGTTACTGTAATTGTGAACTATGATATTTTACTGATTGTATGTGTTTTTATGGTTGGAAACCGGGCTGAGTCCCTCAATGAGGTGAGAAGGTCAGTATAGAAAACTTTGAAATAAATAAATAAATAAAACCCATAAATCAACTTTTAAACAGAGGCTGGATGGCCATCTGTCAGGGGTGATTTGAATGCAATATTCCTGCTTCTTGGCAGGGGGTTGGACTGGATGGCCCATGAGGTCTCTTCCAACTCTTTGATTCTATGATTCTATGAAGGCCCCTGTGCATATTGGCCAGCCAGAATTAGCTGTAATACGAGCGTGTTTAGGACCCTGAGGCGTAGAGATTCCCGCGGGCGGGTTTGAGCAGTTCTTCCCTCCCAGAGCCCTCCTCCTCGGACGCCCCGCCCCATTGCAGCTTACTCTGCTCCAGGCGAGTCCTGATTGGCTGTGGCAGTAGCCACGCCCCCAATTTGGCCTCTCTGGTTACTGCCGCCTGCTTGCTGCCATTCAGATGGTGTTGGGTGATCGGCTGGAACGGATGTGCAATTTGCTGACTGTGGATAATCGACTTTTGTGGCTTGGCAGCTCAATGGAGGTGAGAATGTCCTGGAATTTGTAAGCTTTGCCTGATGGCCCTCTTTCTTTAGTACTGGGGAGGTAGATCTCCCAATTCTTTCCTTTATGGCCCCAATATGAGTGTAGTAATGCAAGTTTTGGAGCATGTGCAGAGTGATTTCCCCCATGCACACATCATTATAGAGAATGTATAACCAGGGACAATAGAAATACCCCGAAGAGTAGTGTTTCTAGGGAGAGTGGAGCCCTTTTTCTGCAAAGTAAGCATCTTTTTTTAGAGGGAAATAAGAGAAAGAAAGAAAGAAACCTTACACTCTTACAAGAATATATTGCAATTAATTACATTGCATTAGGAAGGTATTTTGAAGCCTCCCATTTTGATCATTGGGCTTTGTCTACTTGTATACTGCCATATAATCCAAATTATCAAAACAGATTATTATTATTATTATTATTATTATTATTATGTTACTGACACAAAAACAGTATGTCATAGCAAATATGCTGGATTTCATATCAAAAAATCACAAGTCGAATACTTTCCAAGTGTCTAGGACTGTGCGATTTATTATTATTATTATTATTATTATTATTATGTTATTGACACAAAAACAGTATGTCATAGCAAACGAGATCAATATGCTGGGTTCCATATCAAAAAATCACAAGTCGAACACTTTCCAAGTGTCTAGGACTGTGCGATTTATTATTATTATTATTATTATTATTATTATTATGTCATTGACACAAAAACAGTATGTCATAGCAAACGAGATCAATATGCTGGATTTCGTATCAAAAAATCACAAGTCGAACACTTTCCAAGTGTCTAGAACTGTGTGATGTATCATTATTACTACTACTACTACTACTACTAGCTGTCCCTGCCACGCGTTGCTGTGGCCCAGTCTGGTGATCTGGAAAATAAAGTAATTGGAAAGTGTTGGTTTCTAATATATATAATTTCTTGATGCTTATGGGTAAACAGTATTTCTTGCTGTATTATTATTATTATTATTAGAGCCCCCGGTGGCACAGTGGGTTAAACCCCTGTGCCAGCAGGACTGAAGACCAACAGGTCGCAGGTTCGAATCCGGGGAGAGGCGGATGAGCTCCCTCTATCAGCTCCAGCTCCTCATGTAGGGACATGAGAGAAGCCTCCCACAAGGATGATAAAAACATTAAAAATCATCCGGGCATGCCCTGGGCAACGTCCTTGCAGACGGACAATTCTCTCACACCAGAAGCAACTTGCAGTTACTCAAGTCGCTCCTGACACGACAAAATATTATTATTATTATTATTATTATTATTATTAGCCGTCCCCTGCCACGTATTGCTGCGGCCAAGTCTGGTGATCTGGAAAATAAAGTAATGAGAAAGTGTTGGCTTCTAATATATGTAATTTCTTTATACTTATAGGTAAACAGTATAGCTTTCTGTTTCTTTGTCAGTGTTGATGTGGAGAGTGTCTGGTTTGTCTACTCTGGAACATGGAACATAGAATTGTCCTCCTTTAGGGGTCCCTTTCAAATCTAGGATACTATATCTGTGTATGTGTGTGAATTATATTTATATTTATCTATCTATCTCTATGGCTGGATGGCTCTTTGTCGGGAGGGCTTGATTACATTTTCTTGCCCTGGTGAAGGGAGTTGAACTGGATGGTCTTAAGTATTTTCTGTTGGTCCTGGGGGTTCTGTGTGGGCAGTTTGCCCCAATTCTGTCCTTGGTGGGGGTTCAGAATGTTCTTTGGTTGTAGATGAACTGTAAATCCCAGTAATTACAACTCCCAAATGTCAAGGTCTATTTCCAAACTCCATCTGTGTTCATATTTTGGCATATGAGTATCCGTGCCAAGTTTGGTCCAGTTCCTTTATTGTTTGAGTCCACAGTGCTCTATGTATGTAGGTGAACTGAAACTCCCAAACTGAAGGTAAATGCCCACCAAACCCTTCTAGTATTTTCTGTTGGTCATGGGAGTCCTGTGTGCCACATTTGGTTCAATTTCATCATTAGTGGAGTCCAGAATGCTCTTTGATTGTAAGTAAACTATAAATCCCAGAAACTACAACTCCCAAATGACAAAATCAATTTTTTTCCAGTGATGGTCATTCCTTGGGATAGTAGGTGTCTTGTGCCCAAATATGACAGCAATTCATCCAGTGGATTTTTTGAGTTATGTTAATCCCACAAACGAACATTACATTTTTATTTATATAGACTAGCCGCCCCCTGCCACGCGTTGCTGTGGCCCAGTCTGTGTATATGTGTTTTGTGTGTGCGTATGTGTGTATATATTTGTGTATATAATAATAATAATAATAATAATAATAATAATAAATATTTATTATTATTATTATATGTGTATATATGTGTGTTTGCATATATGTGTGTGTGTGGGGTTTTATGCATGCATTGTAATGTTTTGTTTTGTTTTTTAATCTCTTCTGTTGTGTTTTTTGGTTTTTTTAAGAGTTATGGTCACTCGTTGGCCTGATAAGTGTATTGTGTCCAAATTTGGTGTCAATTGATTCGGTGGTTTTTGAGTTATGTTAATCCCACAAACGAACATTACACTTTTATTTATATAGATTATTATATTAGTATTATATCATTATAATAAAACATATTAACAATACACTATTGTTACAATGATCCACATTATCTACTTTGAACTGGTGTATATGAGTTTACTTCCATGTAATCCAGTTCAAAGCAGACAATCTAGATTCTGTATGGCAGTCACATAACCTTGGGACAAACAAACCAGGAAATAGGGTTTTCCCCTGAATCCTAAACATCTCCATTTTAAACTATGCATTTTAAATTTGCATCTTATTAGTATTGCATCCTATTATACTATGTATTGTAATAATACATGTATTTATCTGCGTAACAACATTTAAATTTATTATGTCCGGATCTAGACCAGGCTGGAAAAGGAAGCTATTATTTAAGATCCTTTTTGTTGATTTGCTTACTTAAAAAACATGTTATTGATTGATTTTCCCAAAGTAAAAAAAAAATCCTCCAAAGTGAACTCCTCTCCTACCCCTAGGAATTGGGTCTTGCCTCTAGTAGCTCCTGTTTTGTGGAATTGCAGCAAGATTGAGCCTGTGCAGGCTTCCCTAATAACTAGGCGAAAAAGAGCCAAATCTCTTGTTATGCAAGGCCCCTTTTACACTGCCATATAATATCCAGTTGATCTGCTTTGAACTGGATTATATGGCAGTGTAGACTCATATTATCCAGTTCAAAGCAGATAATCTGGATTTTCCGATTTCATAATATGGCAGTGTGGAAGGGGCCTAAGAATTGAGGAAATACAGTAGAGTGGCCTTGGAGTATTTAAAAATGGAAAAGAAAGGGCTCTGTTAAGTGAGATGTGAAGTAAGGCAAAATGCATGGAATCTCATGGAATTCTATGAGATTTCACTATTGTCTCCCATTCCTCTGTTCTAATGGATACTCTTATGCACCTATGTCAATAAGTTATGTATTGGGAATTTTGAAAGGTCTAATTGTGGAATTATTTTAGAGTCCGAAAAGTATGTGAAGCCATCAAATAGTTCTGCTGTGTTGTCGTTAAAATGCTTGAAATGTTAGACTAGGGGTCTCTTAGGAACTCCTGGTGGTGCAATGGGTTAAACCCTTGTGCCGGTAGGACTGAAGACCGACAGGTCGTGGGTTCGAATCCAGGGAAAACACGGATGAGCTCCCTCGGTCTGCTCCAGCTCCCCATGCGGAGACACGAGAGAAGCCTGCCACAAGGATGGTAAAACATCAAAACGTCCAGGCATCCTCCAAGCAATGTCATTTCAGATTATCAATTCTCTCACAGCGGAAGCAACTTGCAGTTATTCAAGTTGTTCTTGTCCAAACGTATCTCCCGCTATGAACCACCTAGGACTTTAAGACCGTCTAGGGAGACCCTGCTCACTGTCCCCCCACCATTGTAATCGCAGTTGGTGGGGACAAGAGACAGGGCCTTCTCCGTGGTGGCCCCTTAGCTATGGAATTCTCTTCCAAGTGAAATCAGATCTGCCCCATCCCTTTTGACCTTCCGGAAAAAGTGAAATCCTGGTTGTGGGATCAGTCCTTTGCGGACTAGACTGACTTGATAGCAAAGATATGGTTGTAATGGACTCTGATGGACTGCTTTTAGGATGACGACTTAAATTGGTGATTGTTTTAATGTTTTTGTAATGTTTTATACTGTTTTTACTTAATATGTATATTTATGTTTTTTTGTTGTTAGCTGCCCTGAGTCCCTCTGCAGAGTCGAGATAGGACGGGATATAAATGTCCTAAATAAATAAATAAATAGACCCAAAAAACTAAGGCCCCTTCTACACTGCCATATACTGAATATACTCGAGTATAAGCCTAGTTTTTCAGTCCTTTTTTTAGACTGAAAAAGTCTCCCCCGGCTTATACTCGAGTCAAAGTTATTTATTATTTTACTTTGTTGTTATTATTGTTTTTGTTGTTTTACTTTATTATTGTTGTTACATTTATTATTTTACTCTATTATTGTTATTGTTACATTTATTATACTATTATTATTATTATTATTATACTCTATTTGTTATTATTGGAAGGATACGTAATTGAAGGAGGTTAGAATAATGGTTGAATCAGAGTTGGACAGTCTTACGTTGAATTATAGTTTTATGTAAATATTCAAAAACATTTAACCAGCTGATGCCTCAATTAATGTAATTTTATTGTTATCTATTTTTATTTTGAAATTTACCAGTAGCTGCTGCATTTCCCACCCTCGGCTTATATTTGAGTCAATCCAAATTTGAGTCAATCCTTGGCTTATATTCGGGTCGTCTTATATACAGTAATCCAGATTATCAAAGAAGACAATTCACATTATCTGCTTTGATCTGGATTATCTGAGTCTACACTGCCATATAATCTAGTTCAAAGAGGATAGTATAATTTTTTTATGGTAGTGTATAAGGGGCCTAAGGCCTAGATGCCAGATGCTGCCCTCCAAGGTGATTTACCCGACCCACACCCTAAGTCTGAAATGACCTGAAGGCACACAACAACAATCCTAATTAACTTGACTAACTCATCCACCAAAAGTAGGCTTAGGCCTCTTCCACACAGCTGTATAAAATCCACAATATCTGCTTTGAAATGTGGAATCAGATAATCAAGTTCAAAGCAGATAATGTGGTTTATATGCCTTGATATTCTGGATTATATGGCTGTGTTGAAGGGCCCTCACACTTCTCATTGACATACGGATTAAGTTTATGTTGGCTAAAATGGTTCTTCATTTTAAATATTGTATTGTTCTTTCAAGGGATTTGTCCACATTTTTTTCAAATTATAATCCAGCCCCCCAACAGTCAGAGGGACCGTGAACAGGACCTTTGCTTTCAAAGTATGGGGACATCTGTGTTAGACTCTTAGGCACATTGAATTACATATGACAAAATATTTGCACAGGTCTTAAGTGTATCTTTGTGTCTTTCCATAGTGTTGCAACGGCTGCAAGCAGTGCTAATCCAGCCACCAGCGCTCCTTGAGATTCGGCGCCACTGATCCTTGGACTATGGGGAACCAGCTGGCCCCAGTGCCCTCCTTCCGGCCCCATCTCCAGGCTCTGCATGTGGTGGTGGTAGGGCTGGACGCGGCCGGCAAGACATCCCTGCTGTACCGCCTGAAATTCCAGGAGTTTGTCAAGAGCGCACCGACGAAAGGCTTCAACATGGAGAAGATCCGAGTGCCGTTGGGCGGCTCTCGCGCCATCACTTTCCAAGTCTGGGACGTGGGGGGTCAGGAGAAGTTACGCCCGCTCTGGAAATCCTACATGCGCCACACCGATGGGGTAGTTTTTGTGGTGGACTCGTCCGAGGCAGAGCGCCTGGAGGAGGCCCGAGTGGAGCTGCACCGGATCGCCCGCTCCTCGGACAATCAAGGGGTCCCTGTGTTGGTGTTGGCCAACAAGCAAGACGTGGCCCAGGCGCTCTCGGTGGCCGAGGTAGAGAAACTGCTTGGCTTGCATGAACTTTGCACCTCGACTTTGAGCCACATCCAGGGCTGCAGCGCCGTCAGCGGACTGGGACTTCAGCCAGCCCTGGAGAAACTCTACGAAATGATCCTCAAGCGCAAGAAGGTCCTTCGCAACAGCAAGCGGAAGCGCTGAGAAGGAGGTGGCAGCCAGGGAAGCTGGCCATTTGAACACTTGGCACCTGGGTGTCGGTTTATGACCACCCCTGGCAGTATGTGGACTAACACTGGACTTGCCTCATTGAGGCTCAGGGATTGGGATCCTTGAAAACATCACCTCACTTCAACCACAAACTTTGTATCTTCTTTTTTAAGTTGTCACAGTGGGCTCTTTTATGAGCTCTTGCTTTTTTTGTAGAAAACAAACCTTAAATTATTAAATACTCCGTATTGCAACATTGGGCAAGGCAGTTTTGTAACTTTTGTTTTCCACTCAGAAGGGTGGGAGATAATGATTGGGAATGAGCTAGATAAGACGAGAGACATGAAAAGACCACATTCCTTGTGCAGTGGTTGGAAAATGTTGTTTTCCACTGGAGAACTAGACAATGCCTGATTTCCAAACAAAGATGTGCTAGAGCTCAAGGCAGGTCAGAGGTCACTTTCTTTTCTTTGAGTGCTATTCCCACATAATCCCAGAAACACCACCATGAGATGGCTGGTCAGAAATAAGGGAAAGTCCACCAGAGCTTTGAAATATTAGGGTTTCTTTGGACGACATCTTGAATGGATATGGGGCTGTGATGGCTGTGGATTCTGGGAATTACACTCCAGAGAGATAATGCTTTCCAAACTTTGGGAGAACTAGAAACACACTACATATGTTGATCTCCCAACTTCCTCAGCTAACATGGTCATTGCCCTGACCATTTCCTTGTCTACCACACACACAAGGGCGATCCCTCGTTGGCCAAGTAGGATAGTCTTCCAGGATCAATGTTCTGATGGGTCCGTAGGTGACTGTGGAACCCTATTCTTGATCTGCATCTTCTCCCGCAGTGAGGGCATTGGTTTCCAAGTGGAAGGCAGTCCCAATCAGGGTTGGCTTGACACGCCTTCCTCTTGGCACGTTTCTCTCTTTCGCCCTCCATTCGTGCCTCTTCAAATTCTGCAGCACTGCTGGTCACAGCTGACCTCCAGCTGGAGCGCTCAAGGGCCAGGGCTTCCCAGTTCTCAGTGTCTATGTCAAAGATTTTAAGGTTGGCTTTGAGGCCATCTTTAAATCTCTTTTCCTGTCCACCAATGTTCCGTTTTCCGTTCTTAAGTTCAAAGTAGAGAAACTGCTTTGGGAGATGGTGGTCAGGCATCCAGACAACATGGTCAGTCCAGCAGAGTTGATGGCGGAGGACCTAGGTTTGTTTTTATTTTCTTTGGAAGACGCCTGTGCGTGAGTTTTTTTAATGTGTGGAGGTCAGTGCACACTGATCAACACACAGTCTTCACAGAGTGAGGTTCCAGTTGCTCTACTCCGAACTCAAGAACGGAATGTTGGTGGATAAGAAAAGAGATTTAAAGATGGGCTCAAAGCCAACCTTAAAAACTCTGGCATAGACACTGAGAACTGGGAAGCCCTGGCCCTTGAGCGCTCCATAGTATCTCTTCTGGATACTATACAATTTATGAGCCTGATTCAAAAGAGTTAGAAACCACTGTTCCATGCAATGAAAATACCCAGTGAGTTATTTATTTACCACACTTTTATCCCGCCCTTTTCAGCCCGAAGGCGACTCAGGACAGCATATAGACTGGCAACAGTTAGGTGCTGAACATACATAAATACATTGTTTAAAACAGGTTAAATCACATTTAAAAAATCATATAAAAACAATTTTAAACTGTTAAAATCAATGACTTCTGGGTTTAAATCGATGTCCATTTGTATCATTAAGCCGTTCCATACTCATTCACAATACTGAGTTTATCTAGTTACAATGAGGATCCAAAAGCTTGCTCAAAGAGCCAGGTTTTTACTGTTTTCCTAAAGGTCAGGAGGGAGGCGGCTAATCTAATATCCCCAGGAAGGGAGTTCCACAGCCGAGGGGCCACCACTAAGAAGGCCCTGTCCCTCATCACCGCCAAGTGTGCCTGTGAGGCAGGCGGGATCGAGAACAGGGCCTCCCCAGACTATCTTAAAATCCTGGAAGGTTCGTAAGGTTATCCATGCAAGTTGTTGCTTTCAAATAATTTCTGACTTTTGGGGACCCTATCACAGAGTTTTCTGGAGCTGAGAGTATATGACTTGAGCCATTGTCTAATGCTCAAACCACTATATCACAACAATATAGTCCTTGCTGAGCTTCGATGCTTTTTGTACTGAGATTTGACGCTGAGCATGCAAATGCTGTGCTTTGCTTGCCATCAGGTTGCTCCAAGTGGACCCTGTTTTCTAGCCTCAGGCATAGAGAGGATTATGTCTACAGACTGTTTTTAGTGACAGCAATCATTTCCTGGTGTTCTAACCCCCATCAACTAGATAAAAATCAGCATGTTTTGGCCACAGTCTATTGTTTTGCAGGATAGGCAGCAATGGTTCAGCCTTGAGACTAAAAGGAATGTAACCTTGTTAGGGTGGTATTGGCAAATCACTTAGTTAAAATGTCATCTGGCAGCTTGAGCTGAATTTATGTGTATTTGTATAATTAAAGAATAGATTTAGCATTGTATGAAACAATCCAGATGTCATGGAGCAGTGGTTCAGCAAAGACTTTGCTAGGAAAGAATTCCTGTGCCTGCTAATTCTCCCTTGGCATCAAATGCCTCCCTTTATCAAGGGCATTTCTTTATTTTTCTTTCTTTTAAAAAGATGGAATGACTCTTGGGAGTTGTGATTTTTTTTTAAAAAGTAAATTCCATGCTGTTTTGGAACCTGAAAAGTTAAAATGGAATCTTATTTGAGAACACAGAAATGCTGGACCACTCTCACAACCACCATGTCAGACTACACAGAGAAGCCATTGAAATCCACAAGCATGTGGACAATTTCAACAGAAAGGAGGAAACCATGGAAATGAACAAAATCTGGCTACCAGTATTAAAAAACTCTAAAATTACAACAGCAAAACAATCTGGGACATCTAATCACCTCGTAACAAAAGATTGCCCCAGGCACTGCCAGGCCATCAAATGCTAATCAAGGTGGTCAGTTGAAACATTCACACCTAGCTCCAGCAGACAAGAGTTCTTTGCCCCACTCTGGTCATTCCCCAGATATATAAACCCTTTTTCTTAGTTCCAACTAGACCTCACTACCTTTGAGGATGCTTGCCATTGATATAGGCGAAACATCAGGAGAGAATGCCTCTAGAACATGGCCATATAGCCCGAAAAAACCTACAACCCAGGAATCTGAAAAGTTTAAATGGCCTGAGGGCATTTACATGGAAATGTTGTTAAGCAACATTTACTGCCCCTTTCAAATATTTCCTTTTGCCCTCAAAGTACTTTGCTGGAAAATTTCTTTCTTTTTGACATTTATATGCCGCCCTTCTCACCTCAAAGGGACCCCAAAGAGAGATATATGTATATACATACAATACATTATATTATTAGCATAGTACAATATCAGTATTATATATTACTATATTATACTATGTCATTATATTGTAATATTATTAATTATATTACATATAATATAAAATATATAATTATATCATATTATTAGTAGTAGTATTATGTTTGTTGTTGTTCATTCGTTCAGTCATCTCCGACTCTTCGTGACCTCATAGACCAACCCACGCCAGAGCTCCCTGTCGGCCGTCACCACCCCCAGCTCCTTCAAGGTCAGTCCAGTCACTTCAAGGATGCCATCCATCCATCTTGCCCTTGGTCGGCCCTTCTTCCTTTTACCTTCCACTTTCCCCAGAATAATTGTCTTCTGTTATTATTGTATTATTTTGTATTATGTTATAATATTATAACTATATGTATATACATTATATTATATTATATTATATTATTAGTATAGCACAGGAGACAAGGTGGAACTGTCCCCTGCCCCCCCCCCCTTTCTTCACTCTGGCCCAGGTTTGAGGACCCCCACCAATATTTTTAATTAGAGGACCCTCTGCTTTGTCCTCCAATTGCGAAGTCCTGCATTTTGAAAACATGGGGTGCATATACAGTGCAGAAATAACATAGTTTCACACCACTTTAATTTCCATGGCTCAATGCTATAGAATTCTGAGGTCTGTAGATTGATGAGGCCCGATATTCAGGCAAAGAAGGCTTAAAGACCTTAAAACTACAACTCCCAGGACTCCATAGAATTGAGCCACAGTAGTTGTGTCTAACTGCATTAATTCTACAATGTCAATACACTCACGGAGGAGTTTTCTGAATTTCAAATTTCAAGAATACAGTGTTCCCTCACTTATTGCGGAGGTTACGTTCCAGGACCTCTCGCAATAAGTGAAAAACCACAATGTAGGGACACTATATTTATTTTAATATTTATACATTATTTTAGTCGTTATACACTATAAGTCTTTATAAACTTAGAATAAAATGAAGGAATGGAAGGAAAGGCCCTTCAAGGCTGGAGGGAGGGGGACTGAGCAGGAAAAGCGCCTTGGAGAGCAGCGGCGGAGGCCAAAACCCACAAAACAGCGCAAATACCGGAATACATATTTAAAATTAATGTTTTTTGGAAACTGCGAGTCCGCTAAAAGTGAACCACGAAGTAGCGAGGGAACACTGTATAGCTTTTGGGTTGTCGTAGGTTTTTTCGGGCTATATGGCCATGTTCTAGAGGCATTCCCTCCTGATGTTTTGCCTGCATCTATGGCAAGCGTTCTCAGAGGTAGTGAGGATGCTCTGAGGATGCTTGCCATAGATGCAGGCGAAACATCAGGAGATAATGCCTCTAGAACATGGCCATATAGCCCGAAAAAGCCTACAACAACCCAGTGATTCTGGCCATGAAGGCCTTCGACAATACACTGTATAGCTTTTGTTTGTCTTTCCTCCTCTGAGGATCATTCTAACACTGTGCCGAAAGCAACGCCTTAGCTTGATGCATTCATTTCTTGGCTTCCTCAATGGAGAGAATATGTAAGTTATTCCACCAATGCAGTTCCTCCTGTCTTCCTTGTCACCTTGCCCTACACTCAGCTGGAGCCACAGCGGAAAAGCTGGTTGGGAACTGGTTTGGAGTTTGTCATTAACCATAGCCGAGAGCAATTGTCACGATGCAGAAGTAGTCCTTGACTTTAAAATGGAGAGGTAATGGAGTTCAGCTGTTGCCTAGAAATCATAGTGTCTTACCTGTGTGTTTTCTCCCATCCACAGCATCCTGGGAGGGAAAGGTTACAAAGGATATTGAGAACTGAGCCTAAGTTTGTGCACTTTTTGTTTCTTTGCACGTTCCTAGGGTTGCTGAGGTCTGCCACAAATAAATGTCGTGACTCAATATTGGCAGTTCTCCTTCCCAGCCAATGTTATTTGTAATTGGGTGAACAGGTGCATCAGATAAATAAAAACTAGCTTCAGGTAGGAGGAGAAGTTGTTCCCGGGGTTGGCCTGGCAGTGGCCTTGTGTGACTGCCATCGGCTTTGCCAGACGGAGGTTACGGAGGACAAGCAGTTGCTCCGCTTTCTGGGAGCGTGCCTGGGCACTAATGCCTGCTTTTATGTAAGAGAATTGAGGGCAGCAGGTTTAAATCTCCCCATAGAACTGTTATATAAGGGCTTTCCAAATCTGCCGTCCTCTCTGGCGGCTGCACCACTCCCAGGATTAGTCGCACTGACTCATTTATCATCTTTTTTTATTGTTGCTGCCCAGCTGCTCACTCTTGTATAGACAGTTGGTTCAACTCACAGAGCCATGCTTTACTTGCTTTACTTGACCCGAAGGAAACTCCTAGCCCTCCAGATGTTGCTGAACTATAATTCCCCTTGTCTCTGACCATTAAGCATGCCAATTGAAGCTGGCAGGAATTGTTCTCCAAGTACATCTAGAGTGGGAATATTGGAACACCAGAGAATGAGAGTGCTTCGAAAGTGTATTTGGGAATTTAGGGCTGGTTGCCTGGAAAGCTTTATTTATTTATTTATTTACCATATTTATATACCGGCTCTCTCAACCCAGAGGCGACTCGCGGCTTACAGTTGGCATTCAATGTCCCCAAACAATAATAATAATACTATAATAATAATAATAATAATAATAATAATTTTAAAAAACTTTATTTGTTGTTGTTGTTCATTCGTTCAGTCGTCTCCGACTCTTCGTGACCTCATGGACCAGCCCACGCCAGAGCTCCCTGTCGGCCGTCACCACCCCCAGCTCCTTCAAGGTCAGTCCAGTCACTTCAAGGATGCCATCCATCCATCTTGCCCTTGGTCGGCCCCTCTTCCTTTTGCCTTCCACTTTATTTATACCCTGCTTATAAAGAAACTGTGCGATATCAATCTTGCCACTGGCACCAATTATAGAGAAGTGCGAAGTTATATCTTATTATAAATCACGCCGTTTGCCACCAATATAACAGAATGCGTGTTTTATCTAACACCAAATATCCCACAGCTGAACACCACTGTAAAAGATTATATGTAATATCACACCACTGTACACTAGTATGGTAGCGAGATGATGTTAGGTGTGTGAAATGGTAGAGTCTTCTTTTGGTTTAATGCTGCCACCAACCCAAGATGTCTTAGGATTTTTAAAATGAATTTTTGAGGTAAACTTTTCCCTTCTCTGCCAACACAGCTCTTCCCTTAGCTCCCAAAATGACTGTTTGGATAAGAGACCTTTTTGTGGTATTAGGATGTTAAAGAGGCTAGAATTATCACAAAGGATTTCTGATAGATTGAGGAACAATAGAGACCTTTTTTAAAGTTAAATAGAAAAAGATTTATTTATAAAAACAACAGACAACTAACTTCTTCTGAGAGGCACAAAACGCTTGATTTGTTACAAAGGTGTACTATAGCTTGAGGGTTGCTTGAAAAGAGTTCCTTCACTTAGTTACATACAGAGCTAATCAAGCAGATATAGCTGCTGGTTACAAAAATCCCTAACTCTACTTCAGAGAAATAGTAATGAGTCACTGACTAACCTAACCTAGGTAGCCCCCTGAGTTATCAGCTAACTCTCCCAGAGTTCTTACTGCTAGCTAACTCAGTCTAGAGAGCTAATCCCTTGTGCTATCTCCCACAAGAAATCAGGTAGCTGTCTAACACTTCCTGTCAGCTAATCAGCCTTGCCTGACACAGACACTCTCTCTGAAAACCTAGTTTCTTCTCCCACCAGCTCCCAATTCTCTTCTCCAAAGAATCTGAAATCTTTTTCCCTCCTAAGGCTTGGCTCCTCCCATCTGCTTTAGCCAATCCAGGAGACCTCAAACTCCTACCATCTTCTAGCTATCCTCACTCAAGATGGCTGCTTCCCTGGCATACACTCTCAAAATGGAGGTTTGCCCTACTGTTATCCAGGCTTCTTTTTCGGCCAACTAGGTAAGATTCACTACACCGCTCCATCTCCCCCAGGGGGACTCGGTGCGGCTTACATGAGGTCACGCCCATCAATACAATAAACACAATATAACACAAAAGCATAACGAAACCAAAACATAAAATACATAAAATACAAAAACAATATAATAAGCAACACAGCAAAATCAAATCAAAACATTAAAAACACAGATAAATATAAATACAGTTAAAAATTACATATAATATAATAATAAAATAGTAATAAAACTTTATTTATATACCGCTCTATCTCCCCGAGGGGGACTCAGGGTGGTTTCCAAGGAACACCACCGAAACATATAAAGTAAACAGCCTAACATAAAATTAACAAAACAACATAAGCATAAAAATATCACAATAATACATGTATATTAAAAACAATCCTGCCTATACAGAGCAATTAAAAAACCGGGCCAAGGCTAGTGCAAACTCAAAATATGAGGGGGCTGGGAATTAAGTACAGTGCTATGATAGGCTAATGGCAATAGCAAGTACAGGTCTGTGGCTGCTCATTTCCAGGGCCTATTAGAGGGATGACCGGGGTAATAGGTAAGAGTGAAAGGCCATAGTCAACAACGTTTGAGTTGGATTAGAACTGGTCATTCTCAAAGGCTTGTTGAAACTACCAGGTCTTCGAGCTCTTACGAAAGAAAGGGAGGGATGGGACCTGTCTTATTTCCTTTGGAAGGGAGTTCCAGAGGTGAGGGACCACCACTGAGAAGGTCCTCTCTCTCGTCCCCACCAACCGTACTTGTGACGGTGGTAGGAATGAAAGGAGGGCCTCCCCGGAAGATCTTCGAGTTCGCATCGGTTCATAGGAGATGCGATCGAGGAGATAGGCAGGGCCCGAACCGTTTAGGACTTCATAAACCATATAAAAGCAATAAAACAATAAAAACCATAAGGCACAAGTCCTCAGCGTCTCATCACCAAAATCATTTTTCCGTCACATTGTCCAATCATTGCATGGATCTCCTGTAGTTTTACAAGGTCTTTAGCCCTCTCTGTCACATAGTGCTGGTGCCTCATCAAATTACAAGTTCCAGAATTCCATAGCAATTCGGAAAGGCAGTCAAAGTATTATCAAACTGCATTACTTCTACAGTGTAGATGTACTCTCACAGTGTAGATGTACCCTTCAGATGACTACTATTCCCATCATCGTTACCCAAGAAAGCCATGCAGTCATTGGGTGACCTTGGGCAAGTCACATAGGAAGAGGAAGGGAAAGGCCCTCTAAACAAATATTTCCAAGAAAACTCTAGTATTTGGGTTGCTGTGGGTTTTCTAGGCTGTATGGCCATGTTCCAGAAGCATTTATTTATTTATTTATTTATTTATTTATTTATTCATTCATTCATTCATTTGCAGCATTTATATGCTGCCCTTCTCACCCCGAAGGGGACTCAGAGCGGCTTAGAAGATATATTTTCATACGATATATTATATTATTAGCATAGTACAATATCAGTATTATATATTACTGTATTGCACTATGCCCTCATATTGTAATATTATTAGTAATATTACATGTAATGTAAATATATAATAATAATAATAATAATAATATTTTATTATTACTAGTATTATATAGTATTACATTATAATATTACTAGCTGTCCCCTGCCACGCGTTGCTGTGGCCCAGTCTGGTGATCTGGAAAATAATGAGATGGTGTTGATTTCTAATATAGGTAATGTCTTTATGCTTGTGGGTAAACAGTTTTTCTTGCTTTGTCGAAGGCTTTCATGGCCGGAATCACTCAGTTCTTGTGGGTTTTTTCGGGCTATATGGCCATGTTCTAAAGGCATTTTAGAACATGGCCATATAGCCCGAAAAAACCCACAAGAACTGAGTTTTTCTTGCTGTTTCTTTGTCAGTGTTGATGTGGAGATTGTCTGGTTTGCCCACTCTGGAACATGCAGCATATAATTGTCTTTCTTTAGGGGTCCCTTTCAAATCTATGATACTATATGTGTTTTTGTGAATCATATATATCTATCTCTATCTATGGCTGGATGGCTCTTTGTCAGGAGGGTTTTGATTACGTTTTCTTGCCCTGGTGAAGGGAGTTGGACTGGATGCTCTTAAGTATGGGGGTATGGAGCCCCCGGTGGGGCAATGGGTTAAACCCCTGTGCTGGCAGGCCTGAAGACTGACAGGTCGCAAGTTCGAATACAGGGAGAGGCAGATGAGCTCCCTCTATCACCTCCAGCTTCTCATGCGGGGACATGAGAGAAGCCTCCCACAAGGATGATGAAAACATCAAATCATCCGGGCGTCCCCTGGGCAACGTCCTTGCAGACAGCCAATTCTCTCACACCAGAAGCGACTTGCAGTTTCTCAACTCCTGACACGACCAAAAAAAAAAAGCATGGGGGTTCTATGTGGGAAGTTTGCCCCAATTCTGTCGTTGGGGGGACTCAGAATGCTCTTTTGGTTGTAGGTGAACTATAAATCCCAGTAACTACAACTCCCATATATCAAGTTCTATTTCCCCCAAACTCCATCTGTGTTCATTTTTGGGCATATGGAACAAGTTTGGTCCAGATCCATAATTGTTTGAGTCCACAGTCCTCTCTGGCTGTAGGTGAACTACAACTCCCAAACTCAAGGTCAATGCCCACCAAACCCTTCTAGTATTTTGTGTTGGTCATGGGCAGGGGTCCTCAAACTTTTTAAACACAGGGCCAGGTCACAATCCCTCAAACTATTGGAGGGCCAGATTATAATGTGAAAAACCATGAATGAATCCCTATGCATACTACACATCTTATTTGTAGTGCAAAAAAAAACCCACTTAAAAACAATACAATAATTAAAATGAAGAACAATTTTAACAAATACAAACTTATTAGTATTTCAATGGAAAGTGTGGACCTGCTTTTGGCTGATGCGATAGGATTGTTGTTGTTGTGTGATTTAAGTATTTTCAGACAAGTTGACCCTGAGCGAGGGCCGGGTAAATGTCCTTGGAGGGCCATATCCGGCCCTCGGGCCTTAGTTTGAGGACCCCTGGTCATGGGAGTCCTGTGTGCCACGTTTGGTTCAATTCCATCACTGGTGGAGTTCAGAATTCTCTTTGATTGTAAGTAAACTATGAATCCCAGCAACTACAACTCCCAAATGACAAAATCAATTTTTTAAGTGATGGTCACTCCTTGGGTTAGATGATGTCTTGTGGCCAAATTTGGCAGCAATTCGTCCCGTGGTTTTTAAGTTATGTTAATTCCACATTACATTTTTATTTATATCGATTATTATTATCATTATCAGGGTGATTTTCCTTATTGGAATGTTGGAATGTTTCTGGGTTTGAAATTGATGGCATTCATCGACCTTGCAAAGGCATTCGACACAGTGAATCGCAGCGCTCTCTGGACCATCCTCCACAAAATCAGGTGCCCAAACAAACTTGTGAACATCCTGCGGCTCCTCCACGATGACATGATGGCAACAGTCTTGGACAGCAGTGGCTCCCAAAGTGACCCATTTAAGGTGGAATCAGGTGTCAAACAGGGATGTGTTATTGCCCCAACTCTATTCTCCATCTTCATCGCTATGATACTTCACCTTGTTGATGGGAAGCTTCCCACCGGAGTGGAAATAATCTATCGGACAGATGGCAAGCTATTCAACCTCAGCAGACTGAAAGCCAAAACCAAGGTTACAACAACAGCTGTTATAGAACTCCAGTATGCTGATGACAATGTTGTCTGTGCGCATACAGAAGAAGATCTACATGCCACTCTAAACACCTTCGCAGAAGCATATGAGAAGCTCGGCCTGTCACTGAACATTGAGAAAACCAAGGTGCTGTTCCAGCAGTCGCCAGCCAATCCCTCTCCAATGCCAGTAATACAGCTTAATGGTGTAACATTAGAACATGTGGACCATTTCCGCTACCTTGGCAGCCACCTCTCCACCAAAGTCAACATCGACGCCGAAATACAACACCGCCTGAGCTCTGCAAGTGCAGCATTTTCCAGAATGAAGCAGAGAGTGTTTGAGGACCGGGACATCCGTAGGGATACCAAGGTGCTTGTTTATAAAGCTATTGTCCTCCCAACCCTGCTATATGCCTGTGAGACGTGGACTGTCTACAGACGTCACATGCAGCTCTGGAACGTTTCCATCAGCGCTGCCTCCGGAAAATCTTGCAAATCTCCTGGGAAGACAAGCGGACAAATGTCAGTGTGCTGGAAGAAGCAAAGACCACCAGCAATGGTCCTCCAACATCAACTCCGCTGGGCCGGCCACGTTGTCTGGATGCCTGACCACCGTCTCCCAAAGCAGTTGCTCTACTCCGAACTTAAGAACGGAAAACGGAACGTTGGTGGACAGGAAAAGAGATTTAAAGATGGGCTCAAAGCCAACCTTAAAAACTCTGGCATAGACACTGAGAACTGGGAAGCCCTGGCCCTTGAGCGCTCCAGCTGGAGGACAGCTGTGACCAGCAGTGCTGCAGAATTTGAGGAGGCACGAGTGGAGGGTGAAAGAGAGAAACGTGCCAGGAGGAAGGCACATCAAGCCAACCCCGACCGGGACCGCCTTCCACCTGGAAACCAATGCCCCCACTGCGGAAGAAGATGCAGAGCAAGAATAGGGCTCCACAGCCACATACGGACCCACAGGGAAATCCATAATGGAAGACCATCTTACTCGTCCAACGAGGGATCGCCTAAGTAAGTAAGTAAGTAAGTAAGTAAGATTTTCCTTATTGGAATGTTGGAATGTTTCTGGGTTTGAAATTGATGGCTTTGTATTAAGAAGTTATTCATTTTAAGATTGCCATACAGAACAGGGGTAGCAGGACCATTTGCAATCTGTTATGAGATGACAACTCCCATCGCCTCCAGTCACTCTCTGCACTGGCTGGAGGTGATGGGATTCAACCATGTCTGGAGGACCAGAGATTCTCCGCCCTTGAGAAACTGGTTTGTAATTTCATCTCTAGTTGGGGAGAATTGGGCCTCTAGCTAAGTTTCTATTGGAAGCACCGTGACCTTTAGGGGAAAAGAATGCTTTTGCCAACACAGCAATGATGTAGAAACTGCTCTAGTATCTCCTTCTCCATCACTGTTTGATAAGGAAAGGAAAGTGGTAGGTGGAGGCGCAGTCATTTCTTCCAAGATCAACCCAGACCAAGAGCTGATTTAAAAGGAAACTACTTTACATATTTAATCTTCCCTTCACAGCTGGAGTGAGACTTTGTGCATGGAGGGGCTTCCTGTTTTCATGCCAGCACACTCTCTTATGACAAAGAGCATAATAGAACATGTGCAGAATGCCCTCAACTTGTGCACTTTCAAATAATTTCTAATTTACGGCCACCCTATCAGAGTATGTGTTCTTGAAAGCTTTCATGGCCAGAGTCACTGGGTTACTGTGAGTTTTCTGGGCTGTATGGTATTTACTAGGTTCTTGTGGGTTTTTTCGGGCTATAGAGCCATGTTCTAGAGGCATTTCTCCTGACGTTTCGCCTGCATCTATGGCAAGCATCCTCAGAGGTAGTGAGGTCTGTTGGAATTAGGACAATGGGTTTATATATCTGTGGAATGGCTGGGGTGGGGCAAGGAGCTCTTCCCTGCTGCAGTTAGGTGTGAATGTTTAGCTGATCACCTTCATTAGCATTTGAAGGCCTGCCTGAGCCTGGGAAAATCTGTTGCTGGGAGGTGTTAATCTGTGCCTGGTTTTTTCCTCTCTGTTGTTTAGCTGTTATAATTTTAGAGTTTTTTAATACTGGTAGCCAGATTGTGTTCATTTTCATGGTCTCTTCCTTTCTTTTGAAATTGTCCACATGCTTGTGGATTTCAATGGCTTCTCTGTGTAGTCTGACATGGTGGTTGTTGGTGTGCTCCAGCATTTCTGTGGTCTCAAATAATATGCTGTGTCCAGGCTGGTTCATCAGGTGCTCTGCTATGGCTGACTTCTCTGGTTGGAGTAGTTTGCAGTGCCTTTCATGTTCCTTGATGCGTGTTTGGGCAATGCTGCGTTTGGTGGTCCCTATGTAGACTTGTCCACAGCTGCGTGGTATACGGTAGACTCCTGCAGAGGTGAGAGGATCCCTCTTGTCCTTTGCTGAACGTAGCATTTGTTGGATTTTCTTGGTGGGTTTGTAGATAGTTTGTATGTTGTGTTTCCTCATCAGCTTCCCTATGCGGTCAGTGGTTCCTTTGATGTATGGCAGGAACACTTTTCCTCTGGGTGGATCTTCATCTTTACTCTCGTGGCTTGTTCTTGGTCTTGCAGCTCTTCTGATGTCTGAGGTGGAGTATCCATTGGCCTGGAGAGCCCAGTTGAGGTGGTTCAGTTCATCTTGGAGGAGGTGGGGTTCGCAGATTCTTTTTGCACGGTCTCCCAAGGCTTTAATGGTGCTTCTTTTTTGACTTGGGTAATGGTTGGAGTTTTTATGTAGATATCTATATGGTATTTGTTCCAGAAGCATTCTTTCCTGACATTTTGCCTACATCTATGGCAGGACTGGCCAGAGTGAAACGTTTTTTACAGCCGAAGGATCTAAACCAGAGCTTTCCAAATTCGTTTCACACAAACATAATGAGAAATCTATGCGAAATAAGGGGACTCGGAGCGACTTACATGAGGCCAAGCCCAGCGATACATTACAGCAACATAAAATATAAACAACAAAATAACATCACAATAAAATAAATAAACCAATCTAGTAAAATAAACAGTACAAAATAACATAATGGAAAATACAACACAGTGGGCGGGCCAAATGCACAACATAAAATGATAAAACACTGGATGAGCCAATCGGAAAAGCCAACCATCGGAAAAGCCAAGTCTTTAGATCTTTCTTAAAGGCTGCTGGGTTGAAGGCTTGCCTAATCTCAACAGGTAGTGAGTTCCATAGCCGGGGGGGCCACAGCGGAGAAGGCTCTCTCCCTTGTTCCCACAAGTTGTGCTTGTGATAGAGGAAGAGGTGAGAGGAGGGCCTCCCCCAAGGATCGGAGGGAACGTGCAGGTTTGTGGAAGGAGATGCGGTCATGATGGTAGGTGGGTCCCAAACCATTTAAGGCTTTATAGGTGATAACCTGCACCTTGAATTGGGGCCATAAAATGAATGGCAGCCAATAGAGTTCCTTAAACAGGGGGGTTGGCCGCTACCTGTAATTCGCCCCACTTAATAGTCTGGCTGCCGAACATTGGACCAATTGAAGTTTCCAGGCCGTCTTCAAGGGAAGCCCCATGTAGAGTGCATTGCAGTAGTCCAGTCTACAGGTAACTAAGGCGTGGATCACCATGGTCAAGTCAGACCTTACGAGGTATGGTTGCAGCTGGCACACAAGTTTTAATTGTGCGAAGGCCCTCCCAGTCACCACCGACACCTGCACATCACAACCTCTGGGGATGCTTGCCATAGATGCAGGCAAAATGTCAGGAGAGAATGCTTCAATAACATGGCTATATAGCCTGAAAAACCTACAACAACCCAGTGATTCCAGCCATTAAAGCCTTCGACAATACATTAAGCAACAAATGATATATATTTTAAAATATAGATGACATTTTCATGAGATGTGTTGAATTACTGTGTTGCGAAACGATGCCGGTCTAAAAGTACTAAATGTTCAGAAAGTTCTGATCCAAATATTAAAGTTCTGATCCAAATATTAAATGCTCGGAAAGTTCTGATCCAAAACCTTGAGGGAATGCTAAACTAAAGAGTGCCTTTGAGCACCTCACTTTGTAAGAAAAGCAGGCAGCCTACACACATTCACTATCTGGGATTAGCGAGAAGACAAGAGCTTCCTGTTCAGAAGGTTGTGATTTCCAGGCAAGCTTCTATTTGTCACACTCCCATCCACTCTCAGGGCGTGTGTATGTGGTTGAAACTTGAACCTAGATATGAGCAGCAGTTACAGAAACCACAGCATGTAGGACGCATCTCTGAGGGCAGGTTTAGGTGCCTTCAGCAGAGTGCTTCCACCCAACACGAGCCTCGGAGGAGGACCTGCACAGGAAAAGGCTGACTTTCCGATCTAGAGAAAGGAACAGGGAGGGTTTAGCATCCTTTGCCAGTGCTGAGCCAGGCTCTTTTCTGAAATTCAAAAGCATAACAGACCTCTCTTATCCCTTGATCATTTCTCAGACCACATGGCTTCAGTCGAGACTCTGAACAGTTGATCTTCTCTCAAATCGTATTTACAGCTGCCATACAGGTTTGCTGTAACAAGATGGTTGGTGATCTGAAAAGTTTGAAAGCATTAATTTTGGTGGTTGTACTTTTACTGCTAAAGAAAAAAAAATTGCTTGTGACTTCTGTCTTATGTTTTGTTTTTGTTTTTGTTGTGTCAGGAGCGACTTGAGAAACTGCAAGTCGCTTCTGGTGTGAGAGAATTGCCTGTCTGCAAGGACGTTGCCCAGGGGACGCCTGGATGATTTGATATTTTTATCATCCTTGTGGGAGGGTTCTCTCATGTCCCCACATGAGGAGCTGGAGCTGATAGAGGGAGCTCATCCACCTCTCCCTAGATTCGAACCTGCGACCTGTCGGTCTTCAGTCCTGCTGGCACAAGGGTTTAACCCACTGCACCACTGGGGGCTCTTCTGTCTTATGTAATTACCCATTATGGTATAGTGCTTTGAGCATTGGGACTTCATCACTTGCAAGTTTCCCCCAGTTTCCACACACTTCTAAACAGTTTGTAGACAAAGTACCATGGAGCCCAGATTTCTGGCTGTTCTCCATAGTGTTTAGTCAGTGAACTGAGTCAGAAGTGTGGAGAAACAGGGGAACTAAAGCCAGGGAGAAATGGTCTTCAGAGCTCCTGATGCATTTGGAAATGGGAGAAAGCACTTAGAAACATAAGGGATGGGATCTGTCTGATTTGCCCATTTTGAATGGTTTCAGTGATGTGGAGGAATCTGCATTCTTAAGAATGATGCCTTGCATTTTCTCTAGCGTAATGGGATCGAGGAGAAAGTCAAGGAGCCTATCAGAAGAACAATGTCTTAGGTCTTCTCTAAGTGAGGCAGAGGGAAGCGATCCTGTGTGATGGATGGAAAGCTTCTACTTTTTAAAGATGGAATCCTACCCAAAGATGATTCTGCATGCAAGAAGATGGTTTCACCCATGTTTCCAACTCCGTCTGATGAAGTCCTTGGTCTACAACTCTAGAGACCAGAATTTGAATCCCCACTTGACCATAAAAACCCACTGAGTAGCAAGTCATAGTCTTCGAGGGTTGTAATTTTTGTGTGTGTCATGAGCGACTTGAGAAACGGCTTCTGATGTGAATTGGTCGTCTGCAAAGACGTTGCCCAGGGGACGTTTGGATGTTTTACCATCCTGTGGGAGGCTTCTCTCATGTCCCTGCATGAGAAGTTGAAGCTGACAGATAGGAACTCACCCCACTCCCCAGATATGAACCGCTGACCTTTTTGTCAGCAGTCCCGCCAGCACAAGGGTTTAACCCATTGTGTCACCAAGGGATCTTAGAGGGTTGCAATGGTAAACCTCTTCTGAATAAATTTTGCCAAGAAAACCCTGGGATAGGGTTGCCATAGGTCAGAAACAGCCCAATGGCACACTAAACAACAATGGTGTGCATGCCAGGATAGAAGGTTTCAATCTTAAGGGAAAAAGAAGATATAGGGGAAACAGAACAATGATAACATAATATTAATTCCAAATATACTGAATGACCATCAAAAGCAAGAAGGACGTCAACAAATATCTATTTTTTTCTTTTTTACAGTTTTTAGAATGTTGAATTTTTCATTTTTTCTCTTTTACCTCTTTCTTTCCTCTTTTTCTTTTCTCTTTTCTCTCTTTTTCCTACTTTCTATACAAGCAAGTGTTCTCCCACTTTCAATATAAAGGAAATACTATCTTTAGGTTTCTTTTTTCATTTTCTTTATTTCACATGATAAAATTTCAATAAAAAATTCAATTTAATATAGGATTGAAGGTATGGAAAGACCATTGGGTACTCCATCTCATAGGAAGAAACTGCTTTGTGCAGGTGTTCATGCCCACTGGGAGTTGCAATCCAGCAAGTAACTTTTCCCAGACCTGACTGCAGTCCGTAGTATCTCCCTACCTCAGTTTCAGGTCTTACCCAAAATCACCGCAAATAAACACTGCGCTATATCAAAAATCTGACTAACTGTTACTAACCACCCAGCTAGACTTTCATTCTCCCTGGTTTAGCCCATATCTACAGAAGGGCCTCTGTCTCAAGGTGGAGGCATAATTAGTGGGAAATAATTGGCAAGGAAGGTGCTGAGGCAAGGATGGCCACGAGCAGGAAGGAGTCACGCTCCTCTTGTTTGTCAAGAGATGGAGGAAAGTAGAGGGAGGCAGCAAGATGCAGGAATGCAGCGACAAGTGGTTATTATTCCTGGGTGGAGGCTTGGCTGGCAGCAGTTTCGCGTGCTGCCGACGGATGGGTGCCTTCCCGGTTGGGCTGCGGGGAATCCACACCCAGGAAACCTCCTCAGAAGTCTTCCAGGAAGGGAGGCATTATGCGGTATGCATAAAGT